>NW_018245326.1:4296-8087 GCF_001263595.1 Phalaenopsis equestris
GGGAGAGAGAGGGATTGAAGAAGGCTATTCAGAGAGGAAAGGATAGAGAGTGGGAGTGAGGGAATGTGTGAGAGTGAGAGAGATAAAATCAAAAGGATAGGAGAGTAGAGAGAGAAGAGCCAGAGAGAGGAAGAGCGCTAGAAAGAGTTAGGGATAAATATATGGGAGAGAGAGGGATTGAAGAAGGCTATTCAGAGAGGAAAGGATAGAGAGTGGGAGTGAGGGAATGTGTGAGAGTGAGAGAGATAAAATCAAAAGTATAGGAACTGATAATGAGAGAATGAGAAAGATAGAGTGAGAGAGATAGAATGAGTGAGATGGAGAGAGAAGAGAGAGAACAATTGAGAGATGAAGAGAGGGAGGGAAGTGGAAAAGAAAAAGAATTTGAGAGAAAAAATGAGAAGATATAGTGAGAGAAAAGAGACAGAGAGACAGAGTGAGAGAAGTGAGAAAAAGAGAAAGCGAGAGAATGAATGGAAACAGAGAGTGGGAGAAGAGAAAGATAGAGTAAAAGAGAGAGTGTGATGAAGGGAGAAACTGAGTATGAGAGATAATAGAGAGAGTGAGAGTGGGAGGGAGGGAGGATGGAAGAGAGATGAAGAGAGTGCAAGTGACAGAGAGAGAAAGAAAGAAAGAAAGATTGAAAGAGAAAGAGAAAGTGAGAGGGAAAGCGTGTGAGAGGAAGACAAGGATGGAGGGAGAAAGATAAAAAAAATTTGATATATCATGAAATATTGTGAGAGATGTATAGAGAGATCAAAGGATAGAGAGAAGTATGAGAGAGTGGGAGAGAGATTGGGAGAGGAATAGGGAGAAGGATAAATGGAGGGAGGGAGGGATAGTAGGAGGCAAAGAGAGAAGGAGGCAAAGAGGAATTGAGACAGAGTGAGATAGATGATGTGAGAGGGGGAATGAGAGAGATAGAATGGGAGAAAAAGAGAGGAAGAAAGACAAGGGGATTAGAAGAGAGTATAAATAGTGAGAGACATTAGGGAGTGAGAGAAAAATAGGAATAAGAGAGATGTAAGGCGAGACAAAGAGAGAAAGAAAGAGAGGGTGGGAGAGGGCATGTGTGAGATAGAAAGAGAGGTGGAGGGAGGAAAGAGAGCAAGCAAGAGGGTGGGAGAGAAAGAAATAGAAAGGTTTGTGAAAGAGTGAGATGAGAGAGAAAGTGCAAAAGCGATAACATGGAAGAGATGGGGAAAGAGAGGGAGAGACAAAGAGAGAAAGATTGAGAATGCGAGGGAGTGAGCGTGAGAGTGATGGATATATATAAATAGACAATGAGGGAGAGAGGGAGAGAGGGAGAGAAAGAATGATTACGAGGTACAAAAAGTGAGAGAGTGTGAGGAGGGTGAGAGATGAAATGGAAAGAGAGTGAGAGAAAGAGAGAGAGAGAGTGGGAGTGAGAGAAAGAGAAGGATGGAAATTAAGAAAGAGAGAAAATGATCGAGAGATAGAATAGAGAAAATGAGAAGAAAGAGAAGAAAGAAGCCATGTGAGAAAAAGACAGATATATAGATGAGAGAGAGAGAGAAAGAAGCAGTAAGAGAGCATGAGATTGAAGAGAGAGCTACATAAGTAGGAGAAGGTAGAGGGATAAATAAAAGAGTGGAGAGACAACCAAATTGAGAGATAAAGTGGGAAAAGGAGGGAGAGAGAGAACGATAGGGGATAAAGAGGGATAGAGGTATAAAAAGTGAGGGAAAGCTACTGGTCCATGCGAGAGAAAGAGAGGAAGCTAGAATGGAGAGAAGAAGAGAGAGAGAGAGAGAAAATGGATTAAGAGAGGCTAAGAGACAGGGTAAGAGTGTGGGAGGCAGAGTGAGAGAGAATTAAAAGAAAAGAGAGAGAGGTTTTGAGAGAGGGAGGGAAGGTTAGACACAAAAAGTAGAGAGACAAGAATGAGAGGGAGGGAAGGGAATATTGAGATAAACTATGAGTAGCGAGGGAGGCGAGTGATTGGGAAGGAGTACGAGAGAGAGGTTAAAAGATAGAGAATTAGAGAGAGTATAAGAGAGATAGAGAAACATAGAGGCATCAAAAGAGAATAGTGAAAGGCAAGCAGAGTGAGAGAGAGAAGTGAGAGCATGAGAGAGAGAGATGTGAATGAGAGAGAAAGTTAGAGAGTGAGAGTGAGGGAGGGAGAAAGGGAAGGAGTGTGGGAGGGTAATTGAGAAAGTGTGAGAGAAGATATAAAAAATAAGAAGAGAGTGAGTTTGAGAAGTGTTTAAGAGAGAGAAAGAGATGGTGAGAGAGGAAAGAGATAGAGAAAGGAAAGTAAGAGAGATGGTGAGAGAGCAAAGAGATAGAAGAAAAGAGAGAGCAAGCAAGAGATAGAAAAAGAACAAGAAAAGGATTAGAGAAAAGTGAGTAAAAAAAAGGGGGTATGAGGGGAGAGAGAGGAGTAGAGTGAGAGGGTGAGAGAAAGAAGAGAGAGAGAGTGAACAAGGGAGCAAGAGAAATAAGAAGGAAGTGAGTGAGAGAGGCAGAGAGTGAAAAGAAGAAAGAATGAAAGTAATATAGAGAAAGGGAAAAGTGCAGAGGGAGAGTGAGGTGGACGTACGGAGTGGGAGAGACAAATCGGCAGAAAGAGGGAGAGAGAGCATGTGGGAGAGAGAGAGAGATCGAGTAAGGGAGAGGAGGAAAGACATGGGGAGAGAGCAAGGGGATGGGGAGAGAGAGAGAGAGAATGGCTAGATATAGTGAGATAGGGATAGAGAGAAATAGCATGAGCAAAGGAGTGAGAGAGATATAAAGAGAGCAAGAGTGAGGGAGAAAGATATTAAATATTGAGGGAGGTAAGGATAATAGAAATGAAAGAGGGGGATAGGAGGAGATTGATAGAGAAAGCATGGAAGAGATAAAGCTAGAGAGATATAAAAAGTAAAGAGAGAAGACAAATATAATAAGAGCAAAAGAAAGGGAGGGAGGGATAGTGGGTGAAAGAGAGAGAGGGGGTGAAAGAATGGATGTGAGAGGGAGGAAGGGAGGGAGAGCAAGAGAGTGGGATAGAGAGTCATTAGAGAGAAGATACAGAGAGAGGAGAGAGTAGAGAAAGGGATAGTGATGGAAGGTGGGAGGTATAGTTGAGAGAGAGAGCAGAGATATAAGAGTGAAATAAAGGGATAGGGAGAATAAGTGGAGGGAAGGGAAGAGGAAGAGTGTGAGAAAGTGGGAGAGAGTGAGAAGGAAAGGGAGGACCAAAAATATGGAAGAATGGGGAAGGAGGTCCAAAGTGAGAGTGGATAAAGAGAAGGTAGAAAAAAGAGAGCGATATGGAGGGTGAGAAAGGGGAGAGAGAGAGAGCAAGAGAGAAAAATGTGGGAGAGAATAAAAGAGACCAAGAGAATAGAGAGAGTGAAAGATGAGAGAGAAATAGAGGGATGTATAGACAAATTGCACGAAAAGAGATACAGAGTGGAAGGGATGGATGGAGGGAAAGTTAGAGAGGGAGAGAGAGGAAAGGATAGCGAAGAGAAAGCAAGAGAGTGGGAGGCAGAGACTAATAGAAAGAGAGAGCAAGTGGAGAGAGTGAGAAAAGAAGAGTGACAAAATAGAAATGGATAGAGAGAACAAAGATATAGAGAAGAAATTAGAGCAAGAAAGATAGGGTAAAGAGAAGAGAGAGAAAAGATAGTGACAAAAAAAGAACGAGAGAGGGAGGGGAGATAGAGAGGGTAGGTCAAAGAGAGAATAATATAAAGGGGAGAGAGCGGGAGTGAGCGGGAAAGTGAGAGCGAGAGAGAGAAAGTATGAGAGATAATTAAAGGGAGCAAGAGAATAGATTG
>NW_018245326.1:9135-10137 GCF_001263595.1 Phalaenopsis equestris
TCTCTCATTCCCTCTCTCCTTCCATCTTTCATTCTATCATTCACTCTTTCTCTCTCTTCACTCGCTTCTGTATTCTTTCACTCGCTTATTTCTATCTATCTCTCTCTCGATGTCTGCTTCCCCTCTTCAGCTCTTTTCTCTCTCTTTCTCTCTAAATATATCTACATCCTTCCATTATTATTTTCTTACCCTCCTTTCTCTACCTTGTTTTCTCTCTTCAATCTCTCATAATGTTCTCTCGCTCTCTCTTTTCTCTCTCTCACTCTTTTTGTCTCCTACTCTTTCTATCTCTTTTTCTCCCTCCCTTGCTACCTCTCTCTATATCTTCTCTCACCTATCTTTATCTCATCTCTCCCCCTCTATTTTATCTTGCCAACTCTCTCTCTCTCAGACACACACTCATCCACTGTATCCCTCCCTCCCTCCCTCCTTTTATTTTTCTACCTCTGTCGGATCTTCCTCTCTACTTATCTTCCTCCCATGCTCTTTTTTCCGCTCTCTCTCTCTTCACGCCCTCTACCCTCTCCTTCACTATCTTGTTCCTCTCTCTTTTTCCCACTTTCCCTCTCTCTTTCTCTCAATGTTCCCTTCCTATCTCTCGCTCTCTCTCTCTCTCTGCCTTTTTCAAACTATCTATCTTTGTCACTATCTCCCTCTGACCACCCTCCCTCTTTCCTTCCCTCAATTTTTCTCTTTCTTTCATCTCCTTTACTTCTCTCTAAAATCCATTATCTATCTGTTACTCTGTTTTTCACTCTCTCATTCTCTCTCTTTTGTTATTTTCTATTTTATATCTTCTCTCACATTATTTTACCCTCTCTCCCTCTCTAACTTTCACACCATATCTAACACACTCTATCTCTCTCTCCTTTTTTGTTTTCTCTCTCACTCTCCCACCCTTCCCTTCTGGTTCTCCCTCACAATCTTTTCTCTCTCTCTTTCTCTCTCTCATCTCTAACTCTCTCCCTCCCTTTATCACTCTCTCTCTCTTTTATACCTTTC
>NW_018245326.1:10357-11444 GCF_001263595.1 Phalaenopsis equestris
TCTGTCTCTCTCCCTCCCTTCATACATTTTTCTTTATTTGTCTACCTCAATTTCTCTCTACCTCTCTCCTTATCTCTTCTCTCTACCACCCTCTCACTCTCTTGTCCTTGCTATCACTCTCTATCTCTTGCACTTCTAAGTCTATCTTGCTCTCTTTCTGACCCGCTCTCTCTCTCTTACTCTCTTCTCTCTCCTCTCTCTCTCTCACTCTTAGCCCTCTTTCTCTATTTTTCTCGCTCTTCTACACTTTCTTTCTTTCTTTCTCTCTTGCCCTCTCCCTCACTCTCTCTTGCCCTCTCCCGCACGCTCCCTCCTTGTTTATTTACTAGATCATCATCTCATTCTCTCTCTCTCCTACCTTCCCTCTTTCTCTCCTTCCCTCTTTTGCTCTTTCTCCCTCTCACCCTATCTGTCTTCTCTTTAGTCTCTCTCTTGCTATTTCTCTCTTCATCTCTTTCTCTTTCTCCCACTCACTAATCTAAAAATAACTCTCTCTTGCTCTCTCTCTCCCCCTCTCATTTCTCTCACTCCCTCTATCTCTTGAAAACATTCTTTAATTCTCTCATCTCCCATTTTTAATTCCTCACCAACTCTCTCTACCTCTCTCTTTCTCTCTTAATCACTCTCTCTCTCCCTCTCTCACTCGCTCTCCCTCTCCCTCAGTTGTACTCTCTCTCTCTTACTCACTCGGTCTATATATCTCTCTCTCTCTCGCTCTCTCTCCCTCCTAGCATCTTTTTCTTTCCTCATTCAAACCATCACACACTTTCTTTCTACCTTCTTCAACCACCCTCTCTCTTCCTCTGTACATGCATCTCTCTTTCCTTCCATACCTCCCTTCCTCTCTCTATTTTCCCGTCCCTCCCTCATATTGCTCTCTTCTTTCTCTCCTTCTTCTCTCTCTTCTCTTATTCTCTCACTCACATTCTCTCCATCACTTTCTCTCTCCCCTAAAATCCCTCTATTCCTCTTTCTCACTTCCATCTCTCTATCTAGCCCTACCTCCATCCCCAAATCTCTCTCCTTCCCTTTCCCTCTCTCTACCTTTCTCTTTCCCTCCTCCTAGCTTTCTCTCCTACCCTCTTTT
>NW_018245326.1:12046-14106 GCF_001263595.1 Phalaenopsis equestris
TCTCTCTCTCTCTCTCTCTCTCTCTCTCTCAAAATCCCTTTATATGTTTTCTTCTCAATCTTATGCCTGCTCATTTTCTCTTGCAATCTATCGCTCTCCGTTCCAACCTCATTAACTTTCACCAGTCATTTTCTCTCTCTTCCTTATCACTCTCTTCCCTATCACTATTCTCTCTCTCTCCCCCTTTCATGCCTTCTTCCTTACTCTCTTGATCACTCCTGTCCTCCCTCACTATCACCCGTTCCCTCCCTCACTCTCTCACTTCCTCTTTCTTGTGCTCTTTCGTTCTCTATTCCTCTATTCATCCCTTGATAGACAGAGGGAGAGGGAAGAAAGAGCAAGAGTGAGTGAGTGAGTGAGAGAGGAAGAAATTGAGTGAAAGAGAGAGGGAGAGGGAAGAAGGGAAGTGAGAGAGAGCAGAAGAAAGAGTGAGAAAGTATCAAGAGGGTTAAGGAGAGAAAGGGAGGTTATCTCACTCTTCTATCTGCCTCTCACTCTTTCTGTCCCTCTCTCTCCCCCTCCCTCCAACTATATTGATTCATTCTTCCTCTGTCCTCCCTTTCTCTCTATCTTCCTCTCTCCCCCTCTCTCCCTCCTCCACTATCTCACCCTATCTCTCGCATGCCTTTCGTCTCTCTCTTCGTCCCTCACTAGCTCTCTCTTCTTTCTTTATCTCTTTATCACTCTCTTCCTCTCCCACCCTCCCTCGTCTCTTACACTTTTTTTATCTTCTCATTTCTTTTCTCTTTCCTTTCTCACTCACTCTCTCTTTCATTTTCTACATCGCTGCTCTCTAACATTTTCCTTTGCTTTTTCTCTTATATCTTACTTTCTCAAGAACTTTCTCATCCCTCTCTCTCCTTTTCTCTCCCTCCCTCTTTTCTAATCGCCCTTGCCTCTCTTTCTCTCTTGGTCTATCTCTCTCATCCTAACTCTCTCCCTCTCTACTATTCCTTGGTCATATTCTCTCTCCTGTTATATGCCTCTCCCTTCTAAGATAGTTAAAGTGAGGGAGAGATGGGCATATACAGAAGAATGGGTGAAGATAGGAAGAAAGAAAAGAGAGAGTTAAAGAAAGGGTTTGATGCAAAGAAAGAGAAGAATGATTAAAGATAACTCTTGAGAGGTTTTGGAGGTGTGTATGGAGTTAGAGCGGGGTAGGGATAGATAGGTACAGAAGAGGGAGTGGGTGGGAGTGGGGAGAGAGGGATAAAGCAATAAGTGAAATTGATATAGAGCAAGTGACAAAGAATGAGAGAAAAGAGAGAGAGATAATAAAAGAGAGGGAGAGAGAGAGGGTGAGAGAGCAAAATATGGAGAGAGGGAGCGAAAGTGAGAGGAAGAGTAATAGAGCCAGATGGAGGGAGAAAGATAAAGAGAGAGAGAGAGAGAGAGAATTAGAATGAGCTAGATAAAGAGAGGAAGAGAGAGCATGAGAGATGTATAGAAAGAGATAGTGAGAGAAAATGAGAAGAGTGAGATAACCCTCTTGATGCTCTCTCACTCTTTCTTCTGCTCTCTTTCACTTCTCGTCTTCCCCCTCCCTCTCTCTCTCACTCATTGTCTTCCTCTCTCACTCACTCACTCACTCTTGCTCTTTCTTCCCTTAGTCTCTCCTCTCTCTGTATTTCTCTCATTCTCGCTCTTGATGTTGCTCCCTCTCTATCTTATCTTTGTCGCCCCCTCTATCTCTCTCTATTTATTATTCTCTTGCTCTCTTTTCTAACACTCTTACATTCCTCTCTTTCTTTGCTTATTCTTTCTCTTGCTTTATCACTCACTCTCTTTTTCTCACCTTTCACTCTATTATTGTATTGCTCTATTCTCTCCCTCTTTTTATCTCTCTCTCGACTTCTCACTTTCTCTTACACTTCTTTCTCTCACTTTTTTCCCTCCCTCTCTCTCTCACACATCTTTATCTCTCTTTCTTACACACTCTCTGTCACTCTCTTCCTTCACTCTCAGTCTTTTGTATTTATCACTTGTTCTATCTTTCTCGCCCCTCCCTCACTCAAGTTAGAGAATATTGAGAGAGTGTGTGGGATGGAGAGGGGTTGAGA
>NW_018245326.1:16359-17202 GCF_001263595.1 Phalaenopsis equestris
TCTCTCTCTCATTATTCTTTATATCAACCCCTCTCCATCCCACACTCTCTCTCAATATTCTCTAACTTGAGTGAGAGAGGGGCAAGAAGGATAGAACAAGAGATAAATACAAAAGACAGAGTGTGAGGGAAGAGAGTGAGAGAGAGTGTGTAAGCAAGAGAGATAAAGATGTGTGAGAGAGTGGGAGGGAAAAAGTGAGAGAAAGAAGTGTAAGAGAAAGTGAGAAATACTGAGAGAGATAAAAAGAGGGAGAGAAGAGAGCAATACAATAATAGAGTGAAAGGTGAGAAAAAGAGAGTGAGCGATAAAGCAAGAGAAATAATAAACAAAGAAAGAGAGGGATGTAAGAGTGATAGAAAAGAGAGCAAGAGAATGATAAATGGAGAGAGATAGATGGAACGAGAAAGATAAGACAGAGAGGGAGCAACAATAAGAGAGAGAATGAGAGAAATACAGAGAGAGGAGAGACTAAGGGAAGAAAGAGCAGGAGTGAGTGAGTGAGTGAGAGAGGAAGAAATTGAGTGAAAGAGAGAGGGAGAGGGAAGAAGGGAAGTGAGAGAGAGCAGAAAGAAGAGTGAGAGAGTATCAAGAGGGTTAAGGAGAGAAAGGGAGGTTATCTCACTCTTCTATCTGCCTCTCACTCTTTCTGTCCCTCTCTCTCCCCTCCCTCCCACTATCTTGATTCATTCTTCCTCTGCCCTCCCTTTCTATCTATCTTCCTCTCTCCCTCTGTCTCCCTCCTCCACTACCTCACCCTATCTCTCGCAAGCCTTTCGTCTATGTCTTCCTCCCTCACTAGCTCTCTCTTCTTTCTTTATCTCTTTATCACTCTCTTCCTCTCCC
>NW_018245326.1:17392-19304 GCF_001263595.1 Phalaenopsis equestris
TCTTTCTCTCTTGGTCTATCTCTCTCACCCTAACTCTCTCCCTCTATACTATTCCATTGGCATATTCTCTCTCTCCTGTTCCATGCCTCTCCCTCCATCTCTCTCTATTTCATTCTTACTCATGTTCTCTCTCTATTCTAATGCTTCTTCTTCTCTCTCTCTGTCTCTCTTCCCACTCTCTCTATCTAACTCTTGCCCACCTACCCCTTCTTCCCTACTTCTCTCATCCCTCCTTTGTTCTCTTTCTCTCTTTTACTCTTTTCCTCTTTCTCGAACAATATCTCTTCTCTCTCTTTACCTCTCTCACCTTCTTAATCTCCCCTTCACTCCATCTAGCTCCTCTCTCTCTCCTCTCTCTGTGTTATCCCTCCTTCCCTCCCTTAATACCTCTTTCTCGCTCTCTTCTCTCTCTTCCTATTTGTCTCTTCTCTTTTTATTCTCTCTATCACTCTCCTTCACCCTCTCTAACACTTTCCCTCTCCAACTCACTCTCTCTTCCCCCCACTCCCTCTCCCTCTCCCTCTCCCTCTCCCACCCACTTTCTCTTTCGCCTTCTCCATTTCCCATCCCCTCTCTTCCTCACTCTAACCCTTCTACCCACTTTATTATCTCTTCCTCTTCTTCTCCCTTCCTTTCTTTCTTCCTCCCTTTCTCTCTCCCACTCAATCTCTTTCCCCTTCTATCTCTCTTTCACCCCTCACTTTCTGTTTCCCTTTTGTCACATTATCTTTAATTTTTTTTCTCTCTCCCATTATCGCTCACTCTCGTTTGTCGCTATCTTCACTTATTTCTCTAGCACTCCCATCAATCTCTATCTCTTATACCCTTTCTTGCTCTCAATCCCTTCATCTATCTCTCATCAATATGTCTCTCTCTTCTTCTCTCTCAACATCTCTTAGCGTCCCCATTTCCCCCTTTCTCTTTTCTTAAGTTCTCTCTCTCTCCTTATCTCTTCCATTCTTTGAATCATGCCTTCCATATCTCCTTCACGCCTTCCATTTCTCTCCTTCCATCTTGTCCTATTTAACTCTCCTTCTCTGTCTCTCACTCTCTCCCCCCTCTCTCTCATCACCTCTCTCTCACTCTCTCTTTATATATTCTCTCATTTAATCCATCCTTTCCCTCACTCTATTTTGAGCTCTCCCTCTTTCTAACACACAAAATCTCTCTTTCTTTTCCTTTATTTGATTCTCTCTATGTCCCTCCGTCTCTCTCTCTCTCTCTCTCTATTTTTTTGTATCTCTCCTCTTGCCTTCCTCTTCCTTATCCCTAATATCTCTCTCCTCCCTCCTTTCTTGCTCCCTCCGTCTCACCCTTGCTCCCTCCTTCTTTCTTGTGGTTTCACTCACAATCTCAATCTCCTCTCTTCCCTCTCCCCCGCACTAACTCTTCATCTCTGTCTCTCCCTCGTTCTCTCCTTCCCTCTCTATAATATCACTCTTGTTCTTACACATTCTCTCTCTTCTCACTCTCTAAATCTCTTCCACCTCTCTCTCTTGATCTCTCTTTCTCTCTACTCTCTCTCATGCTCCCTTCCACTTTTCTTTCTCTTTCAACCTCTCTGCAATCTTTCTTTATTTCTCACATTCTCTCACTTTTTCTCTCATCCCTCCCTCTCTCCTTAGTTTCCTTCTCTCTCTTCTCCCTTGGTCGCTCTCTCCCTATCGCACTGATTAACTCTCCATCACTTCTCTTGCTCTTTTACATTCTTTCTCTCTATCCCTAGTCGGCTCACCATCTTCTCTCCATTTTATATTTTTCCCTCCCTCCTCTCTATCTCTCTCTCTTCCTCCCTTTCTCTTTTCCCTCTCCCTTCTCTTGCTTACTCTTCTCTCTTCTTTTTATGCTTACACTCTCTCTTCGTCTCTCTTTTTTGCTCCTTCTTTTCCGCTCTAAAAACCTCTCACACTCT
>NW_018245326.1:30627-30920 GCF_001263595.1 Phalaenopsis equestris
CTCTCTCTCTTAATTCTGTCTTTATTAATCATCTCCCTCTCACTCTAGCTCGCTTCACTCTACCTCACTCCTTCAATTCATTTATCTTTTTATCGCACTCTCCCTCCCTCCCTCCTACAATCCCACTCTCTCTATCCCACTCTCCCTCCCTCCTTCAATTCCTTTATCTCTTTATCTCACTCTCCCTCCCTCCCTCTCTTTTACCTCTCTCTTGCTTTATCCCTCTCTTATCATCTCTCACCCTATCTTATTTCTCTCTCTCTTTGTCATTTGCTTTGTCTCTCTCTCCCTAT
>NW_018245327.1:0-359 GCF_001263595.1 Phalaenopsis equestris
TAATGATCTTACCTACTAAGTGCTAGAGGTTAAGATCAATATGTGGAACTTCAAGTTGAGTAAAGAGAAGAGTTTTGAATTTCTAATGGTGAGGATACCTTTTCTAGTTTTCTAAGACTAGGCAGTAGGAAAGTCCTATGGCTAGACCTAGGTTACTAAAGAAGTTTCTAGATCTCAACCAAAAGTGAGGTTAACAGTTGCATGTAGAAAAATTTACGGGGGTAGTGTAATACTATTTTAATGTCTCAACATTGTACGGAACCCAACACATATACGAATAATGAAAATGAATCGAAGGAGAGACCATGAATTTTTACGTGGCAAACCAACTGTCGGCACTATTTTTGGTGTGGGGTTTG
>NW_018245328.1:0-209 GCF_001263595.1 Phalaenopsis equestris
TATTCAAATTTAGCACTTCACTTTTGTTGTTTAAATTTGTAGTTTACATTAAAATCTTAAGAATTTACTTCTAGGCATTTTCAACTTTGTTGTGGGATTGATATTTAGGACTCCAATTAGAGCCCTTTATTACTTGAGCGATATGCATACTTGCGTTATTTTTCGGGGAGTTTGCAATTTAAAGATTTTTAAATGATAAAACTATTTTC
>NW_018245329.1:0-919 GCF_001263595.1 Phalaenopsis equestris
TCTTTAGTAATGAGAATGCTTGTTCCCATAGATGAAGTCAAACTGATGTGTGCTAGAAGATTCATGAAGGTAGAGTAATGAAGTATCATCTTAGCATTACAGGAGAATTCATCATACACTCAGTTGAAAGAAAAACAACAAGTAGAGACATCAGAAGTTTTTATGTAGAGAACCAGTAAAGAGAAAAACCACGAGACCTGGCCTAGCTGAAAGAATCCACTATAATCTGAAGATTTCAAGTACAGTTCCTCATCTTACAGTTGGGAAAGGGTTAAACACTATTTAGAGCTACAACGTTGGTGCGTAGATGAACTTATTGCAAAAATTCGACGGCGAACGAGCGGCGAACGATGTTGATCGGCAACAACTGATGAGTGATGGTCGGCAACGGTTGACAACTAGTGGTCGGCGACAAGGTGATGATGGACTTCAGCTTCTTCTCTAAGTTTCAAGCTCTTTTTAAGACTCCAAGCTCTCTCTCTCTCTCTCTCTCTCTCTCTCTCTCCTCTCTCCCCCCCCCGAGAGAGGGGGGGCTCGAGAGGGGCAGGGCTCTATTTATAAAGTCCTGATTGTAATTAATGAAGAAATATGAATCACTCTATTTGGATGAACCAAAGAGATTCCCTTGATCAGATGAAGTTTGGTGGACATTTTAGTGTCTTAGTGATATCATAGTTGAGTGAACTTGGACTCCTTGGATTCATCATGTCGATATGCTCAATTCAATTATAAGATTGTTAGATTCGACATTCGTTTGACCTTTTAAATATGTCTGAAATGCTACCAATAGCGGTTTCAACGGCTTGATTGGGGCTTGATTTGGTTTAGATTAGACCAATTTTGATATTATTGGGTCTGTCTCGTTGAGTCGGTTAATTTGAACCTAAGTTTGTTGAAATTGGAGCTCTGGATAAATTTT
>NW_018245330.1:0-415 GCF_001263595.1 Phalaenopsis equestris
TTTTAATTGATTGATGGATCATTAGAAAACCTTCAAAGAAAAATTCTAGGCCCAATTTAAATACATTCTAGTCTCCTATTGTGAACATGCATCATAACATTAAGAGGTTGAATAAAAATCAAATTGATATTAATGCACTCCATGCATAAGTCAAACAAGGGGCATTTACATACATTGCACGCAGTTCTTATGGATTTACGTATATCACATCAAAACTTTCATATTTACACTCATAGCACTCAATTATTTCATATCACATCAAAAATAGCACTAATTACTATTTTTTAATAGTCAAACCCGCCTTTTCACGCATAGGCAAAGTGCCATATGTGTAATACGTAAATCCATAAGAATTGCTTGCTACATATGTAAATTTCGCTACAAACAAATAAGGAATAACAAATGACAAGTACCA
>NW_018245331.1:0-393 GCF_001263595.1 Phalaenopsis equestris
TTGTTCGACTAATATATATTGACTGATCAGTTTATCTGATGCCTAAACTCTCGCTCATCGCCACCGTGTTCGGTCGATTGGATCTTTACCTCGGTCAGTTTGTTCTTCTGCCAGGCACGGATCTTGTTATCACCTTCAAGGGCAACCCCTCAGGGACTTGTCTCCGAGATGATTCGCACTATACTTTTCTATGAATCTTGTCACTATTGAGCAGATAGTCATCTCCGGGAGCAAGACCCTTCTGACCTTTGGATTTCGGGTTTGTAATGTAAAGGAGGTGCAAACCAAATCAATTAATCCATCAAACCGATTGATTTTGTTTTTGTGTACCTGTGTCCGCAAAAAATTTTCTGTGCGAACTCCTGACATAGCTCTACGTGCGGCCGAAGTTAT
>NW_018245332.1:0-3340 GCF_001263595.1 Phalaenopsis equestris
TGGCACAAAAAAGTTTTTAAATATATATTTTAAATGATTTGAATTTCTTTAGAAGTCATATTTTAATTGTAAAGGGGAAGGGTGTTTTCTCATACTTGAACTTTTTGTCAACAAAAACCTTTGTTTTTTTCAGCAATTTTACTTTTGAAAGTTTAGTATCTAGTTTAACATAACTGTTGTAGTCGTACATCTACATATTTAGTAGCATTTCACTTAAGTAGTTTAACTTCAACCTTCATACTTTACTTTATTATTTTTATTTTAATTTAAGAATAGAATATAAATAGCTAGCTTATATATATTTCCAGCGAGCTTCCCATTGGGATCGATATATAGGACTCCATTAGAGCCCTATATTACTTGAACGATACGTATACTTGTGTTACATGTAAAAGGGATTTAAGAGTTTAAAAGAGGTTTTAAAGATAAATTATTTTCATTAAATTTACATTATTGTTTAAGTTACATTGCATATTTATTATTAATTTAATGCTAAGTTTGCACCCATCAAAGCCCAAAAATTAATGATTGATAGCATTGAACATAAATAATTTTACTTTAAAAATATACAACCTAGCAGTAGGATAACTTAGGAAGTCACTGAGGTTCACCTCTGTTCTGTGACATCCCCTAGTCTTCACTCATTTGATTCCTAAAATAACTGTTCTTGCTTGTCCTTTCCCACTCGTTATTCCTTACAAACTACCTTGAAAGCCCAAACTTTGAATATCTTAAGGACGAAAGATGTGATCTTTATCAAGGGTTCTCTTAAATGAATTTGGTCATTTTGGATGTAATTAACTATAAGGGTTAGCCCTTATAGGGAACTTTAGAACTTAGGTAATATAAACCCTGCTTAGGTTAGCCCTTATAAGGAACTTTAGAACTTAGGTAATATAAACCCTGCTTAATCTTTCAATATTAGTTAAGAGAACCTCTTGGTCGTACATAAGTTCCGCAGAATAAATGAATTTCATAAATTTGTTTAGTTTATATGATTGAGATCACTGTCAAGTAGTATGCCAATCTCTCAGGATAGTACATTGCTTGTAGTATCGTGTTGGATCACTTAAACTATTACATGTAAGAGATCTTATTAGTCTCATATTTTTCAAAAACTAAAATTACTTTTTCAAAAATCAAAATTATAAGTATATTAAATTATAGAATTATTTTTTAAACATTGAAGTGGTCGATAGGTGCTAACCTCTTAGGTCGTCAGGTTAGACTAGGCGCTAGTCTCCTGTAAGATCCTTTACTCCAAGTCTCATCCACATTGCTCCACATCCAACAACTTTTTTACCTGCAAGAAATAACATGAAAATAACTTTATTTAAAGTACAATTTCATCCATAACAATGTGTAATACATATAGAAATTTAAGCATTATTTTCTACACATCAAAGGGCTGCTATAAATAAATAATGTACTGTAGTAACCTAGGATCTTTTCTTTGAGTCATCTTTTCTCTTATAGAGTTAGAAAGTGTTATGGTAAATTGACTATAAACATCCAAACTATCTAAAAGAAGAATAAATATGAAGTGAAGGATTAGCCTTAACTAAACCATCAACAATTGTTCAGATGATGTCACTTGACTAGTTTGACATAGGATCGGGTTGTACCCATACCTTTAGTTTGTTTGTACTCTTTTGATAAGTGTACCAACATTATAGGTCAATATTTACATTTCTTCTTTCTACCTGGATTACTAGTAGGCTTACCTAGGGACTAAAACATTAACTCTGGTCTAAATAACTTCAAATTTACTTGATAAAACTAAACTCATAACCCAACACTAAGCCACATAATTCACTACTTTCACAACCATAGAAACATCAGAAATCTAAACAAAATTAATTAGCACCAAATAAAATAAAGTTTAAACTCCTTTTTGATTTGGGAATATGAATGATAACATGATCTATAGGTCTTTACATAACTTATCGCTCTTACTCCTTGGCTTTAGGCCCTTACTAATTCCAGGGAAAGAAGTGGTTTGACCAATAAGAACCCCTAGCTTATAGAGTGAATTATTTCTATGCATTTTGATTGGATCCTTTTAACAAATCTTCTACGCATCATCATTGAGAAAGTTTATAAACCATTACACAACTTTCTTTAATGCACATGACACTAATCAATTACAACTAAACATTTAAGTGTGGCAAGACATAAAACACCTAAATTTCAAATTTTAAAATTTTTCAGATTAGTCTTTTGACATTATGCATAACATAAATATATAGGAAACATGATTTATAATCACATCAAAAGACATATTATTCCTAATGAATAGCAACCTACCTCATCTTGCATCATCAAGACCATTCAAGAATGGTTTTAGGTGACTTAAAAGGTAGAAGTCTCCAGCAAGTTTGTATTTCCACTGCATCTTGATCATTATCTTTTTATCTTGCATCATCAAGACCATTCAAGAATGGTTTTGAATGGGTTTAGGTGATTTAAAAGGTAGAAGTCTCCAAGCAGGTTTGTATTTCCACTGCATCTTGATCATTATCTTTTCAAGTTAGGTTTTTGATGATTCACTTTTCTTGGTGAATTTCACATTCTGACTATGAGTTTGGTCATCTAATTACCATGTAAATCTTTACATTTATGCTCTTGCACGATTGTATGTTGTGTAGTATAAATCCTAACATTATAATAAAATATCATGATGGAAAAGTTATTTTTTTCTTCAAAAAATGCCAAATTTCAAACAATATGATAGTTTGGGACAATACAAAGCTTTCCTCAGTTTTTTCAGGTGTCCCCTACCACTTCTTCATTTGGATTTTGTTAATTACTGTTCAACTTTTGTGTTTTTCTCATTTAGAAATCTAATGTCTAATTGTGGAAACCTTAAACTTAAATATTTCTTGAGGACAAAACTATAGCCTTAATTGAGTTTTCCTAAGTAACTTCACTTGCTTAGGATGTAACTAACTATAGGGATTGCTTTTATAGGATGATGAAGACCTAAGAACTAATCGAAACTCTATATATTCTTCATATTTGAAAGGGTAAATAATCTATTGGGATTAAACCACAAACCATTGCAAATATTCATTTGTTTCTTGATTTGAATAATCAAAATTGTCATTAAATTATAGTTCAACCTTTCATGGTGGTTTAGTAATTTTAATGATTTGCTTAATTATTTGAACAACTAAAATCTTTGGATCTACACTGCTTTCAAATACCCAATGTCGATGCAAAAATAAAACCTAACAATGCTAATTTGATGTTCTGGTTCAGTCTAGCAGTTGGAAGAGCCAAGAATCACAATTGGAGAAACAATGTGATTGTTCATGATCAGATTCATGGAAAAAATTTG
>NW_018245333.1:0-469 GCF_001263595.1 Phalaenopsis equestris
ACTATCTATCTTAATTTATTGTTACAAAATTTTCTGTATAATTTTGTTAATTCTACAATTATGATATTTTCTTCTCTTGCACTTGTATGGTTTTGTATCTTTCATATCACAACCCGACATGAAATAACATATTTCTTACATATTTTACAAGTAAAAAATTTGGTATGCTTGTGTGAGATGACACGTAAGTCGGTGAAATTTTTTTGGATATTAGTTAGCCACACTGATGAGCCCACAAAGTGAGGACTCTAAAAGGATATTATCGGGTTGCTATTGGCATTTCCGATTTTAGGGTATCTGTTAAAACTGACTAAATATAAATATAAATAAAAAATGAATAACATAAAACTTTATTTGAAATGATTACATGTTTTTTTATGATATGTAGAAATCATATTCAATGTTTACCCGTCTAATGAAGAAATCGTCTATACTTGTTGTTCAAGCTGCACAACTCATTTTCCTTATC
>NW_018245334.1:0-924 GCF_001263595.1 Phalaenopsis equestris
AGTGTTTTGCCACTACAGAATAAAAACTATTATTGACGTAACATTGGACACATAACTACAGGAGAGAGTTCTACATGTGTCTGCGAAGGGCAAACGGTCCGAAAAAGTGTGACTGCTTCAGGTGGGCGGACAATCCTACAGAATCTACTGCCGATAGTGATCGGGGTTGATATCCCTACATGACAAAGTTGCCCGTGACATGATTTTTTTTTTGCATTTTAAAATGAATAATATCATACTTTTAACTGTAATTTTAATATGATTTTTCATTTTTTAGGTTTATTGATATTCACTTTTAAGTGAAGTGTATATCATTTTTTTAACTGTTATTAAGTGATTTTTTTTTGTTATAAACTATCAAATACATAGTCATGACAGCTCTGTTGCAAATAACAATACTCAACAAGGTAGAATAGTCATTTATCTACAAATAGCTGCTAGTTAGCTATTTTTCAAACGCACAAACCAAACAACAAGTTTACTTATCCTGATCAGAGGTAAAATGATCATTTATCCAGAAACAACTGTAAATCAGATGTTTTCCAAACACTCAAATCAAACAGTCATCCAACTTACCTGGATCAGTTGTTGATCAGCAATTCATCAAGATAAGCTGCTTATATGAATAAGTTGGATAAGTTGCAGCTGCCCCAAACAGACCCTTAATCAAAGTAAGAAAATACTCCCTTAATCGTTATGTTTCATATAAATGCAGAGTAACATATCTCATGTTTACACTTCAATATTTACACACATACAATTCAAAGATTTAATATCATATAAAATCATAATATTACTTTATATTATTTAAAGGTAAAATACATATTTTAATGTATAAATTAAGAACATTAAAGTGTTATGTTTTATGTAAGTAAATATGATATTATATGTGTGAGATATGTAAATACATAAGAATTGCATGCT
>NW_018245335.1:0-1524 GCF_001263595.1 Phalaenopsis equestris
TAACCTAATGACCTCACGATTTTGTCCTATAAGTGTAATTTCCTAAGATGCCACATTTTTCAGGAGTATTTCCGTACGAGCACACTTAATTTTAGAGTTTTTGATGATATTTATAGCGCCCTAATGTTTAACATTTTAGCTTCATTTTGCTTAAGGGGTTTCACAATAATTATTTTATTTTTTCTTCATTTTTTCTCTTATTTTTCTTGAGTTGCATTTGTTGTTGAATTCTTATTTATGAAATGATATAAATTTTATTTGTTCTCTTATATTAACTAGTATTTATACATAATATTTTCTTTTAAAAATAAAAAAATATATATATTTATGTATTCTTTTATGGCATCTTTCATTGTCGGGATGTACCGTCATCTAAATCCAGGGTGCGAGAAAAATGATGAGTAAAGTTTCTTTAACTTTAGGAGACTAGCGTGATGATAAATTATAGGTGCTCAGATAACTTGAGGCATTCAAATTTGAGGCATTCAACAAATGATTTATAATTTTCCCTGCAAAGCATTAAAAGACACCTTTTTTTGATTGAAGGACCAACATTGTTTAATTTTGAGTTCTTTGGGGACCTCCACTACTCTTATTCTCTATTTCAATCTTTTTTTGTGATGCCTGAGTTTTATTTATTTATTTTATTTTTTTTTGTCGGTTGCTTAACATATGATTGTAATAGCCTATACGGAACTCAGAAAAATTATTTCAACAACTATCAGCCTATACGGAAGTCCACTACTCTTACTCTCTATTTCAATCATTTTTTGTGATGCCTGAGTTTTATTTATTTATTTATTTTTTTTTGTTTGTTGCTTAACATATGATTGTAATAATTTTTACCTTGGCCAGCCTATACGGAACTCACAAAAATTATTTCAACAAATATCAACATAATTTCATTAGACTTGTATACACTAATAAAATTATCGCAATATAATTTTCATATTATTCTACAACTAAAATGTAAATAAAAGTTAAATGCATTATTTAATTATGTATCTCTAACTTGAAACACTTTCAATATAATACTACAAGCATAAGTTTAGAAATACCCCTCTTGATGATGCGCCAATAATTGCCTGAAAAACATGAAGTAATAGTCTTAAATTTGTAAGAAATAAAGTAAATAAATGAAATTGGATTTATTAAAGTATAAATGATAATGCTAAAGGTAGAAAAGAGACATAAGTAAAAAATAAATATTATACTATAATAATTTCAAACAAATTTATAAATAAAACTTTTAAATATGTAAATAATTTTATAATGATTATCATACGACATAATTTTTAAATGTAATTGTTGGGTCTCAAGCCCCGAATGCTCAAAGTGGAAGGTTGCGTTAAGTAGTTGACAACTTGTGTAAATTTTTTTTCAAAAGACCATGACATTAATCCTTCAAATCATTGTGTAAATGTTAGGGAGTCCCCTATAAATGGAAAAAAAAATAGTACATTAGTACTACGCACGTAGAATTAACGTGCGTAGCCAATGAAATCACGCCACGACACCGACCGG
>NW_018245335.1:1693-18161 GCF_001263595.1 Phalaenopsis equestris
AATAACACTTGAAAAACATGAGGAATATTCTCGACAGAGAAAAAAACGGCGCAGTAATACGGAGGAATATTCTCTCCCGTGTTATTCATGTGTTATTGATGTGTTATTGTGTTATTATAACACCAAGAATATTTTCAGGACACAATAACACATGAATAACACATGAATGACACGGGGGGGAATATTCCCTGTGTTACTGCGCCGTTTTTTTCTCTGTCGGGCGGGGTGTCGTGACTTGATTTCATTGGCTACGCACGTTACTTCTACGTGCGTAGTACTGATGTAATATTTTTTTTTTTCACAAACAGCGGTAAAAAATGCCACGATGTATGGCTTAAATACAGTGAAAAATATGCTATGGCTGTTACACCGATGCTCGGGTGTATTGTCAAATAAGCAAGGGTTCACACATTATGGACGGATGCAGATAAAGAAGTTAGTCCATGAAACTAATATTAGGATATAATATTAGAATATAGATATTTTCACAGGTAAATTAATGGAGTTATTAGATATTATTGTTTATAAGAAGATATAAATCTTATGCGTTTAAGAAACTAAATGGGTTAGAGAAAAAAACTAAGGAAATTGGTAGCTTAGATTTTATACTTTGGTATTCAGGTAAGAGTCACACTAAAAATGATATGAGCGTAATTATAGTTAAGAGTTTGTAAGATAATATTGTAAAAATTAATATAATTGAAGATAGAATTATATTCATAAAGATTGTTGTTGATACTAATATTTTTAATTTTATAAATATTTATGCTCTTCAAGTATATTTAGGTATATGCTCAAAAGAAAAATTCTGGAATGACATAAAAGAATTAATACAAATGATACCTTTTTATAAATGAATTTTTATTGGAGGTGATTTAAATGGATATATTGGTAGTGGTTGAAGATTTTAGAAATATTCATGATGATTTTTTTTTATAGTGATTAATGAAAAATGTAGAACCATATTTTATTTTGTTTCAGCGTGCTAATACTTTATTTATGAAAAAAGATAAACTTATTATTACTTATAAGAATGAATCTAATAAAATATAAAATGTTTATTTTCTTATATGAAAAAGAGATTGTCGAGAATGTAAGACCATTTGAAGTGAAAATTTAAGTATTCAACATTGATTTTTAGTTCTAAATTTTAAAATTAGGTGTTGTAAGATAAAGAATACAATGAAACATTATTATAAAATTAGATATGGGCACCTAAAATACACAAATAATATTATTTTTATGAGTAAACTTTAAGATTTCATGATTTAAGATTTTTATGAAGAAATTAATTCTAAGTGGGATAAAGTAACAAATAATATTAAACAAGTGACAAAAGTTGTACTTGGAGAATCAAAAGGAAAAAAAAAAATTATAAATAAAAGTAGATGGTGGTAAAATAATAATGTGTAAGAAAATATAATATATAAAAAGTTATGCTATAAAAATTTGGTTAAATATAAAACCTTAGAAAATTGAAAAAAATATAAGCTGGCCCATATGAAGTCTAAGAGAACAATTTGTGACACTAAAAATTGCGTTTTTAATGATTTTTATAATAAGTTAGATACTAAAGAATGTGAAAAATATATTATAAAGTAGCTAAACAAATAGAAAAAAATAAAAATTTAATTCATGTAAAGTGTATTAAAGACGAAATCAAAAGTGCTTTTCTTAGAGGAAGATTTTCAACATCAATGGGTGAGATAATTTGATAAACTTTTTAATGAAGTTTTGAAAATATAAACATCTTTAATAAAACGTTTTATTTTCATCGTCGCATTAGTAAAAAGGAAGTTGGGGAGGCTTTAAAGAAAACAAATGGTGAAAAATTTGTAGGAACTGATGATATCACAATTGGAGTGTGAAAACATTTACGAGATTTAGGATTTTATTTGCTTACTAAACTGTTTAATATTATTTTAAAAACTATAAAGATGCCTAAGAAGTTGAGGAAGAGTATTTTGATCCTACTTTTAAGAATGAAGTGGATGAAGAAGAGTATGCAAATTAAAAAAGAATTAAGAGAATGTGTTATACTTTAAAATTATGAGGGAGGGTAATTGAACATGGGCTAAGACGTGATACAAAAATTTCTCATAATTAATTTGAGTTTATGTCAAACATGTCTACTATGGAAACTATACATTTATTAAGAGGTTTGATAGAAAAGTATAGAGAGAGTAAGGAGGATCTACATATGACTTCTATTGATTTAGAAAAAACTTACGATAAGGTTCCAAAAGAAGTTCTTTGGAGAGTTTCAGAGAAGGAAAGTGTTGTTATGACTTATATTCAAGTCATTAAAGAAATGTATACTAGAGTTATTACATGTATTTGAACAGAATGAGGATTGACCAAGTATTCTCCTATTTCAGTTGGATTATATCAGGGATCAACTTTAAGCTTATATCTTTTTGCTTTAGTTATGGATGGTCTTACCGGACATTTACAGGAGGATGTACCTTGGTGTATACTTTTTGTTGATGATATCCTTCTCGTGGATAAGACGAGAGAAAAAACTCAAGAAAAACATGAATTATGGAGGTCTACATTGGAGTCTAAAGGCCTTCATTTGAGTAGAACTAAAATTGAATACATGGAATGTAATTTTAGTAGTAGTAGTTATAGTATTATTTAGTAGTAGCAGCTCTAGTGGTAGAGTTGTAAACTATGAGTGATCAAATCATTAAAAATTCTTAACATTTTAGATATTTCGGGTCTATGGTTCAAAGTGATGGTGAAATAGATAGGGATGTTATTAGTAGAATTCAATTTGGTTGGTTGAAGCGGAGGAATGCATCGTGTCTATTGTGTGATAGAAAAGTACTGCTTAGACTTAAAGGAAAAGATTATAAGATGATGGTGAGACCTACATTGTTTTATGGCGTAGAATGTTTGCTTTTAAAAGAAAAAAACATAAAAATAAAGTTAAGTGTTACTAAAATGAAATGAATCTATCTGTGAAAGGGTTGGTGTAGCTCCAATGGCATACAAGATTAGGGAGAGTCATCTTAGATGTTTTGGTCACTTTAAAAGTCCATCATCTGATGATTCGGCTAGGAGAGTAGATGTTTTAGATTCGACTTATGTTAAGAAGGACAAAAGTAGATCTAAAAAAACTTGGGCATATTATATAAAAAAATGATTTTAAATAATTAGAATTAAATGAAAATATGACACTCAATAGGACAAAATGGAGAAAAAAGATTCATGTAGCCGACCCCATTTAGTGGGATAAATGTTTGTTGTTGTTGTATAGTTCTTAAAAATTAATATATATCAATCAATGATCACTATATCCAGATGCAAAAATATCACTTTGCATGCATGCTATATTTTTCTTGTACATATGTGTACATGTACACACACACATAGATCTAGATATATTTGTATGTATGTATATATACACATCCACACATGCGCACACACACACACACTAAAATGCCAAAAATCACAGAAGATAGGTACTAATCCTAAAAAATCTAATGATTTCTTATAGAGCCATCACTTAGTGGATCCGTCATCAGATTAGCCAAAATCAAAAGATTTAGTGCTTACAGTACATGCATCATACATACAACCATGAATCATATGAATTTTTTATTAAAATAAATTTTTTAATTGCAGTGATTGGTGCATTTTCTATCATTTTTTGTGTGCAGATAAATTATTTGAGTTTACTTTTCATTATCTTATCTTCAAAAGATGAGGCTTCCACTATGTATATTTTTTAAATTATTTCTTAATTCATCTTTTCTATTTTTGGCCCCACATACATATTAACATTCTTATTTTTGTTAGGCTCAATTTAGTTTTACAACTAAACATTTGGATTCATAAAACATAATTGATCTAATTGTCATTTTATTTTAATTATTTTTAATTGTCCATTTTATTTTCTATTGTAAAGGCGCTTTAGGTTCAATAACCTAGCTTTAGACCTATATCCTCCTTTATTTCTTATTTTTCTATTATAATGGATTTTAGAAACTTGAATTTACCATACATAAGTGCTTCTTTATCACTTTATTGTAATCAATATTGTTAATATTATATACACTAAAATCATAAATTATATATTTAATCTTTGTTCAACTAATCCTAGGTAATTTATATTCTAATTGTTCCCCACTTATCTAACGTCCTCCTTTTTTTATTATGACATATTGACTAGAATTATGCCATTTGTAAAAGAAAATTATAGCATCTCACTTTAAATATTCTTTCTAAGCAACTTCATAATTAATATTAGATTCAATTATGATTGCTTCTTAAAATTCAGAAATATGCAATGATTGTTTTTGAGAGTGATGACAAATGAGCTCTTTTAATATTATCCCAATTTTGTGAGTTTTCATAGAGTCTAGGTTTTCTAATGAAGTTCCCAAATAAAAAAAAAAAAGGTCTCATGCTTGTAAAACATAATCTCTCAGAATTTCAAGTCTCGCTAGAGCAGCATTTGCACATCCAAAGCAAAAATTTTTAAATGAATATTTTTTCTAACTTGCTTTGGATTCTATTTTGCAGATGCTTAATATAATCAAATTAAATTAATCAAGAAATAACAATTGAAAGGAGGACCAATGAATAGATGAAACTATTAAAAAACCTAAATTGCAAAAGAATTGACTGACTTGAGTTTACAGTCACATCATACATTCTTGAAATGCCCACCCTTGAAATTCTTGAGCAGACCCTGAGTTATATTTTTACAAGGTTCAATTTATACTCTGGATACAACTTATATTTTTCCTTTTGATCATTGTGATTTTGATCATGTCCTGAATTCCTTCGCCTGCATATTCTTATTTGTTGTCTTCTTCCGCAAGTAGGGGGGCAAAGTGGAACCTGAGCATTTTTTGGAACTTTTTGTGATGGAGGGATTCAAGGAGAGTACAATCATTGTTCTAATCCAAGCATCAATATGAATTTTCTAAAGTAGAAGATAAAGAACTTAAACGACTTGTACTTCCTTGCAAAGTCAGTGAGAGATAGTTGATTAAACTCTAGCCGACCAAAATCCTAAAGGAAAGGTTATTGGCTCTCGGTCTATCAATTGAGGATTACAATAAATTAGTGGTATTTAAAGCCTATGTTCTTGACTACAAGGTTTACTCATCATAAAATATGGATAAAGTGGAAGCTCTTCTAGCTCAGTCAACCAAAAAAAAAAATAAAATGAATCTTGAATTTAATTTTGCTTGTATATCGAGTTAACCAAATCAATACAACTTACAAGTGTTGATATTGAGAACTCACTTGTTAATATTAACGGGATCGGGAATGGATCTTAATTTTGTTACCTTAGGGGGTGTTTGACTGCAAGTAGGATTTAATAAACTCATCAAATCTAATTATTGTTAAATCCAAAATAATATTCGGTTCAATTAAGGTTAAATTCAGTTAAATCCATATGATGTGTTTGGTATAAATCTATTTGAATTTTTTTTCCAGCATTAGATTCGTTAAATTCAACTAATTAGTAGATTTAATAAATCCAAATTTAATAAATGGAATGAACTAACAAAAATTGACTTTAATTTAACGGTGGATTTATCTAACCTAGTTATAGCATTTGACTGGATTTACATTAAATTTAACTTAAATATTGGTAAAAATATTGTACCAAACACCCCCTTACCTAAAAATGTGGATGGGGAAGCAATCCTTTGAAGAGAAGACAACAAGAGTTTGGAAAATAGAGATTGAAAAAGTGAAGAAAGTTGCTTCTCCAAAGGCTCTATCATCTACTCATATGGCATCAAAACTATCAATTTTTATATACCTTCCAGCATCAACAATTCTCTCTTTATCAAATCTAGCTCTAGTACTATAGTGAGTGCTGATAATGTTGTTCCTCAGTTAAGCCTAAGGTCAGAGTTGTCCTTGCGTGGTAAGGATGTTATACCTGCCAAAGTCAGTGCTGGTTAGAAAGTTGGCCTGTGAACTTCGAAGAAGGCTGCATAAGCTATATCTAAGGGAGGCTCCAAGTTGGCCTAAGAGAAAAGATCATAGGCCTGAGCTGGGGCGACTTTGAAGGAAAGAAACGTATAATGCACCCATTCATTGCTTTCAGAGCAGTTTTATTGCAATGAGGACAACATAGCTGCTTATAATTGGGTTAGAGTGTTTAATAGAGTCGTGGTAGACTTTAATGTTAGCTCTTTCAACCAAGTGAAGAGTTGAACTTGGTCGCTTAAGATTTTGGTTCGATAATCTTCTCTTTTTGACTGCATGAGAAGAGAGAAAGTTACCAATTAGCTAGTTTTATATGGAATGGTAAGAAAACTGGTGGAGCGCTTGCAAATTGGGTTTTTTTTGGCAAGAAACTACGGAAGGCTGTATGCTAAATCCTATGTTAAAAAGAATTTAAGAACATTTTAAGCATCGTGAATATCAAAGTATTCAATCATGAGGAGCTTATTGTCACTCCAGGGTGCATTCATCCTTGGAAGGGGTATGCTAGATATGGGCAGGCTATCACTAGAGATCTTCCATTCATTTCATCTCAAAAAAGGCTAAATTAACTTGAGGTGGCCACGCTTGATATGTTAATGGCATATGTTTTTATGAGATGGGCGACTATAAACAGGGTTCTCTTCAGGTTCTATGATAGATAGGACAAACATATTTTGAGTTGTGATGGATGACCTTTACAGTGCTTAAGAATATACATCTTTATGGTTTACATTGTAGAAAGACTTCCTACAGGGTTATGTTTTATCCGTATATCTTCATTTCTTCTTGAAACAATGTAAAATATATATTTCCCAACCACAATACTCATATTGGTTATCAACTTAAACTATCATATATGATAATATCTCACTTGAATTTTCTTTAATAGAAACAGTGATAGGAGATCTCATGCTAATTGTTTGGTTATTGCAACTCACCAATTTAAAAAAAAATCTGAGAAATATTTATTTATATATTTCTTCTCCACGTTGATAGAAATTGACGTCAAACTACTAGTATAACATTATATTGTTTTTCCATTCTCTTTGGAAGGTTAAATGGTCATATATGGAATAATTTGATCAGCAGATCTTTAGACTTAGAAAAAATATGTGCTGGAAGATACTTACTTATATTTTTCTTGTCAAAATACAATCGTTAAATGAGACCTTTCGTTAATTATAAATTTCCCATGGTACTTTATTATATTCATGTTGTAGTTTTTAAAATTTAGAATTTAAAAGATAATGGAATCACTTTATCTTTTGCTGATAAAATAGTTCTCATTAACACGGGCATTTTTTGTTAAACTTGAACCATACTATGTCAATTTTCAAAATTTAAGTAGGATTTTCATTGTTTCTTTATTATATTCATGTTGTAGCTTTTAAAATTTAGAAATTAAAAGATAATGGAATCACTTTATCTTTTGCTGATAAAATAGTTCTCATTAACACGAGCATTTTTTGTCAAACTTGAACCATACTATGTCAATTTTCTAAATTTAAGTAGGATTTTCAGCCTTATCCCAATTATTTGGGATCAGCATGATAAATATTCATTTCCTATCCGTTTTTGTTTTGTGATGCATAGGTGTTGAATCTGTTATATGCATAACTTTTTCACCAACTATTATCCATATTATCTTAAGTGTACTCCTTCCCAATCAATCCTCTAACAACAATATGTTACAAATTAGGTTTTCTTTGTTTGCTAAAGGGATTTAAACCATTTTCAAAGGTATCAACAAAGTCGAAATGAACTTTCCGGTGTTTTACCTAGTGCATATTGTCCTCTAGTTTGTTGGAAGTGGCATCTATTATTTCATGACCCATAGCTAATATATCAGGAGCATGTCCATGCTCCAGCTTCTAGAGCATTGTGCTTTATAACTAGTGGGTTATAAATGTAGGCATGAATTTTGAATTTATATTATTTCATGGGTATTGGAATTATTTGTCACTTACATATATGTTTACTTTATTATGATTGATATGGCCAATATATTAAATTTGCTAACAATTTTTTGGCTAATTGTTTGCCATTTGTTAGTTTGATAGCGATTTATTAATCTGTCGGTTGTTTGTTACTGTGCTAGCTGCTTATTAATTTGTTGGTAATTTCTTGTTTCTTATAGCTATAATATTTTTAATTACAAGTCATTCAAAATAATTTATAACTCGAGTAAACTTTGTATTGTTGATGCGGTGAATCTTTTTCTTCATCTATTTCTAGATTTTGATCAATGAACAAGTGTGAGCCTTGAGAATTTCAAAAGTGATTATTTTCTTGTATGGGTATGGGATTGATTAGATTGTCTCTAAATGTTTTATCTTTTACCTTTTCTATCTTCTATATTAATTTCTTTAGTTTTAGTTCATTTTAATAGTTTTCCTAGATCAATATCGTGCAAGTTAGCAGAAAAAAAAACGTGTCAACTGATAATTGTAGAATAAGTTAATATGGGTAAATTACACCTCTACTCCCGGATGAACCTGGTGTAAGGTATCGGGTAAAAAGGCATGTCAAGTGCTAAATTTTTAGAATAAGCTAATCTGTGTAAAATACAGGTTCACAATTAAGTGCACTGTATTTAACCTTCCTCCAAAGGGCACCTTCCTATGAATGCGATTTTCTAATGAGGTCAGAACAGTAAGATTAGCTCAGATGGCTAGTAGATGAGGGAAGAAAGGTGATTATCCTTGGGATTCTAATTTTTTTTTCATACTGACAAACATCTGTAAAATTGCTAAGTTCTGTATGGTTCACAGGACCATTGACAGTGGGCAAAGATATTGAGCTTAAGTGTAATTGATAAACAAGAAGAGGGTGAATTATGCGCTAAGTTTAAATTTGAATGCACTAGGAAGCAAGCAAATAGTCAAATGCATTGCATGATCAAGTAAAGCGCAACTATTTTCGAGTAACTTAACACCAAATAAGACATCATCCAAAGCCTAGAAAACTGATTTGATGAGGTGCCTGTTTTTCGTAGGTTATTCTGAATCATCATGTTTTATACTACACAGAAGTTTCTAGTGCTTGCATTAAAACATATTTTTATTTGGTGAATGGCATAACCAACATAGTTGTTTTTGCTTCTCCCTTGGCATTGGTTGGCCTTCTTTTTCTACTCATTTATTTTCTCTTTGTTTCCTTTCGAGTTCCCTCTCTTAGAAGCTTGAATAAGAGAAACACGAGCCTCAAGAATTTCCATTGCAAATCTATATCATTAGTGTTAGAGCAAATTTTGATTCCTTGGAGATGATGCTGAAAGAAAGTTCCAAAGAAGATTTAAATTCTTCACTCATAGTTTAATGGAAATGAATATAACAAAGCTCCAAATGCTCAACATTATTTGTTTTCAAAGAAAAGTTTCAAAAACTTGGGGATTTTTACTGTATTGTTTCCATTCGCTACCTCCAGCTTTTCCTGTGGAAATTCTATATGGAAACTCATTGGCCACCTGTTGCCTTTTATTGCCTTGTAATCTTTAATGATTAATGCAAAACTTGTTTAAATAGGATATTGAATTATTTCTTTCATTCCCAAGTCAACTTTTTCCGAACTCACTATTCCCATAACTTCTCTTTTTCATCATCCCACTTTATTTCTTAACAACATAGTCAGATTTTCCTACTTCTTTCAAGCATCATCATCTAAAACCCCCTAGCTTGCCTGTTTCTTTTGTAACACCTCACTAACCATTTCCATTCCTTACCATTTCTATGGCATGGAGCACCACAAAATTCACTAAGTCACCGAGCACTGCAAAATTCATTAGTGATCATAGAAATGTAATATCAACGAGAATGTTATCATTTCTAAGATAATTTTAAAAAATGAATCTAGAAACGCAGAATTTGACTGCCTTTGATACGATTACGGTGCAACATCTTATCTATTTTATAGGTATTGTCGATCACATGAATCTATTAATTTATCTATAACAATGATCGAAAATTATTAATCATTAAGAGCACGTGTACCTTAGCAACGTCATGATGGGAGTTCTAGTTTCATTGTTGGAAACCTTGATTATGTTTGTTTATTGTCGATGTGAACTTCGATCATGCTCCATTCACATTAGTTGTTGCCCCTGGTGTCTGTCAGTCACAGATTCACACATGGGCAGGGTCTAGCGTGTTCATAGACACTCTGGTCTTCCTCCTCAATTGACCCTGCTTAGTCAACAGACCCAGACTGGCTTTTTTCAATTGCGTTCGTTGTTATCCTAGTGTCGTGTGATCACTATTTTACAGTGGATCTACATAAGTGCTTTAATAGATTTTGGCACAACAACAACTTATTTTTGTCTTCTAATGCTGATGCCTTCCCATGCATCGACGCCTCACTTGAAAATTTCGGCATCTCACCCACCTATTGCCTTTTTGGTATGTAGGGGAAACTCTTATTAAGCCTTCCTCTTTTATTTTGCATTGATTTTCACTTCAAATACTTTGTGCCAAGCGCATTCTCTTCCGTTAATCTTTATTAGAGGATCTTTTGCTCGCCCTGTCTCAGAGCCACTTTGCAACCCTACTCTAATGATTCTGCCTTTTAGGGCCTTGGTGGACCAACCAATGAGCCTGCCACTTATTTTATTTATGGATTCTCATATTTTAGGAGTTGCTTTGTTACTTTTTCTCCCAAGTTGTTGAGCCTTCCCCCCTTCAACTGTCATGCTCTTTTGCGATGTCTATTCATGGTTTAATGTTACATTTTTTTTCCCTTTCACATTCACCAACTCTCCATTATTCTTTCATCAGAATTCAGAAATTCAACATTAAAGGCTTTAATCATGTTAGGACAATTTTTCTCTCTTTTTTCTTATTAGGAGATTTGTACATTTGTTAAGCTCCTCGTTCTCTCATTTATTAGGAAATTTTTTATGGGTCATCCTACCTTTGTGGTAAGTTATAAGTTTTTGTTTGATTTATAGTTATTAGGCGATTAATCTATTGGGCTCATTGATTCTCTACATGCCATTATAAGGCTTTTCATAGAAGTAGATTATATTAAACCATTCTCACGATGGTTCTACTTTATTAATGGGTTCTCGATGCTAATGATAAAGTAGTCTCTTTATTTTGACCGTACTAACTTTGGTTTAGGTTTTATTTTCATGAGTTCAACTTCATTAATTCAATCAATATATATTGTTCTCCTTGCCTTTAATTTTTGAAAAACTCTACAAATGGATGCTGTAAGTGTTTGCCCTCTGTGGTTAGAATATTAGTGAAAATGGATGCGCTATCTTATTCCGTAAATATGTGTGGATTAGTTCTTTTTTATCTAGTCTAGATTTATTTTCATAACTTTAGCTTCATTATTTCAATCAGTCTATATTGTTCTTCTAGGCTTTAATTTTTTAAATACTGTACAAATGGATACTACAACTGTTTGTGGTGCTAGGCCCTTTGTGGTTAGAGTATTAGTGAAAACAGACGCACTACCTTATTCCATAAAGAGGTGTGGATTAGTTATTTTTTATCCGGGTATTAGTAGAAGGTGGGTTTTAAATATCATTTTCTATATTGCTCATACTGTCATAATTTTAGACATAAATACTTCGATTATTTCAGGGCTCATCCTAAGCTTAAAAATTTTCAACCTCAATCATAGGACTCCTCATCTCTTTAGCATTTGGTGAATGATCTCTCTTCATTTGTGGGACTTGTTTTTAAAACCTAATCTTTGGTTCAATATCCCATCTGAAAAACAAAAAAAAAATGTTGATCTTTCTCCTGCCAACCCTATGATTTTGGCCATTTCATTTACTATTGAAACTGACCGACAATTTTCTTCTAGTTATGGAACAAAATAATGATTACTTGCCACAGCTTGTATCGATTTTGAATGTAGTATTCAAAGTTTAGACTCTCTGGTGGATAGAAGATTTCACCTTCACTATATCTGAATGGGTAGAAATTAGAAGAAAATCTACTTCAGGCTATACAGTCCGAGTAATTCTTGTTCTTTTTTTCTTTTGCATTTCTTGCTAAATATTCTTAATTTCTTCATATCATTATCTTGTTAATATATTCTGCTTTAATAAAATCTTTAATGATAATGATGCATATACAGATAGATCTCATTCTCAGTACCGTAGCTAATTTTATCTCTCATATAAAACATCTTTGATTACCTCTATCAAATTCCTCCCCTAATTTAAGTGCTCACATCCATGGTATCATATTTAAATTGATGGATAAAGAACAATAATTCTTAAGAGCAAATTAGCCAAAATTATCAATACATTAAGCATGCTTGCCTTTGTCGCCATGGCCATCAGGTTTCATTTTTCTTTTTATTTTTATTTTTATTTCTTTGCATCTAAAGGAATTGGTCAAACATATTGCTCTTTTTCTAATATAATTGATAAATGGTGCAATATAGTTTTTGTTTACTTGTGCTTATGCCATGTTTTCATGTATTATAAAATGTTATTTTTGTCTTTCCGTTATTAGCCTTCATCCATTTAAAAGGGCCACAGGAAAATTTTGAATCTTTGGCCAAAATTGAGCTAGTTCTTTTTTCTTTCAAGATGTCTAAACAACGTTTGTTCATCTCCGAAGCTTCATATAGATGTATCACAACAAATGCATTTCGCACCCTAAGTATACTTACATACAATAACTGATTAAAATCTCTTAGAAACTGGCATCTTTAATAAAAAATTTCATTTAGAGGTTTAAATGTGTAATAAAATAGATTGAAAATATAAGACCAAGAATCCAGGCATTTTTAGTAATATAGTTGAAAATTTATTTTTCAAAAATTGTTTGTGATATTTACTTGCATACCATACAATTTATATGTTTTTTTTACATATGTAACACTTATGCTTTCATATTTACATGCATTGCACTCAAAGTTTTAACATCACATCAAAAATAACACTATTAATACACTTTTTATGCATAAGTTTATGACACCACCAACGGTAACAACAATAAGAAACAAGCCTTTATCCTACTAAGCGGTGTCGGCTACATGAATCATTTTTCTCCATTTTGTCCTACCGAGTGTCATATTTTCATTTAATTCTAACAAATTAAGATAATTTTTTGTAGGCCAAGTCTTTTTAGGTCTTGCCACATTCCAAGTACTGCGAAACACAGATAACTCATGCAAGTATATGTGGCATATCAGTAGTACTAGTTTAGAGTTCCGGTTGTCGATCCCATGATGAACGAGATAAATCAAATTTTTCAAAAAATCTAGTTTACTAATGTTGTTCCTAGCTTGAAAAGTTTGATTAACAAGTTTAAATGAGTCTCTATCCTACATTTTAGAAAATAAGTCTATTCTAGAAAGTAAGAAGAATTCAAGGAAGGCCAAATCTTTTAAAGTTATCCCCCTTGAATTGGTTCAATGGCAAATATAATTGAGAAAGTGATTAAGATCAAGTGTCAATCAGAAGCATTGTTTTTCTTGTCCCCTTTCAACGGCTTAAGAAAGATTGGCTTTTATGGGCTTAATTCTCTAAATCCTATGTTTAGCACAAACAACATCATTTCCCAATTGTTGCATAAACTCGAAGGATATATTCTTATTCCATTGAGTTTATGTGGTTAACCCTCTTCGTTATACATTTTATCTTTCCGGATCTCAGAGTTTACGATAAATTTTATCTATTCCACTGGCCAGGTAGAATGTAAATTAATATTAAGGGTTAACACAACACTAATTTGTGAACTTAAGAACAAATCATTAAAGAAATCCCAATTCCATCCTACCAAGTTTTCATTTTAAGGGAGAAACTAAAAGAACTCACTACTCATGACAAAACACAGTCAATCAAACTTTGAATTAAAGAAATTCAACATACACCAACTTTTAACAAGAAATCTAAAGAAAAAGAACACTTGAATGTACTTATCTCCTTTCCAAGACAAAGCAATAGGATGAAGTCACAAACAGTAAGTATTACACTCTCTCAATCCTCTCAAACTCTCTCTCATTCCTTCTCTCCAAGACTACTTCCAAGCTGTTTAGCCTTCTCCACAAGTTCTCCACGCTTTAAGTTGCAAAAGAAATGAATGAAAAGCCCTCAAAACTTCGTTCACATCATTTATATATTTTCTCCTGGCGAAATGACACATCTAAATGCTAGAGCCGTCAATTTTCGCATTTTCATAGTAGTGCCTAGGCTCTGGTGTTGCAGCGCCTAGGCGCTGCACTATAGTGCCTAGGTGCTACAATTGTAGCGCCTACTTGTCGTGCGCTTTAGAATTTGCCCAAAATTTCTTGTGTCTTGGAGTCTAGGCGCCCATCTCACGCTGCCAATTTTCCAGGCCCTGTTTTCTGCACTTTGCTGTGTTGTTTTTGGCGTCTAGGCGCCCAGTTTTGACGTCTAGACGCTAGAACACAATTTTGCTCCGATTCACTATGTTTTGAACTCTGTTTGTTCTAGACGCTAGAACACAATTTTGCTCCGATTCACTATGTTTTGAACTCTGTTTGTTCCACTAACCTGAATCCCACGATACAAACCAAAGGTTTTCTCAAAGCATAATATAAACATACAAAATAACATAATCAAGATACTAAACATGCACAATTTATCAACATGTCAAGTCTACCTCTACCATTCTTAACAAGTTTGTGGCATCAAAGTGCTATAAATGTTAACATAAATATCTAGGTATTATATATATGTAAATACATAAAAATTGTGGTATGTATCTCTATGTAAATTTCCAAAATTATTTTAATTATGGTGCCCATAATGCCCAATCTTGTATGTGTATTGTGAATAAAATTATGTATTTACCATATAGGAAGATAGAAATTGATGTCCATTTTAACCCAATTTTAATTTCGAAACATAAAGCTAGTAGATTATGAAAATGAAGTCTCCCTTATCCTGAAATGGCCATAGTTGGTATATCTTGTCCACCTCTCTTGATATTTTACATTGTTTAAAATATGGACGATTTACATAAATATCTCTCAATTCGTATGTATTTACTTTTCAATTTGTTACATACATGCTACTTACCTATACATGAAAAAGTGTATTAGCGATTTGAAAGATTTGGGTGGTACAAATATAAGTAAATTTTCGGTGTTAGATATGTAAATCCTTAAGAATAGGGTGGTATGTCCGTAAATGCATGCCCCTTAAAAATATTTTTAGTGCCCATTATCGTGATATACCTGCATTCTAATTTATCTCTTCAGAAAACCTTTTTATTAATAGCATCATTATTTTTTAAGTGTCTTTTATTTCTGTAGAAGCGTTTAAGAACGTGAGAATATCAAATTATGCAGATTTAGTTTATCCATTCAATTATTTCCTGCAAAATTAAAATTAATTGAACTCTGTTTTCTTTTTCTGCTAAAACAAAAATTTTGTTTATTAGTAAAATCTATTCATTCAGGTTCTCATCCGCGCATGCAAAGTGGGAAACAAGCCGAGGTGAATCAGTTCAAGCAGCAAATAAGATAGCCTAATGGTCAAAAACCTGAAGGTTGAGGTTAGTAAATTGTCTAATCTAAGCACTCTCACCTGATAATATGATAATGCAATTATAAGATAACATTTATATCATTTTGCATAATGTTGATTAATATTCTACAACGAATTAATTTTCACTCATTTCCTCTTCTGTTGTTTGCCTGTATGTGACTGCTTGGATTGATCCGTGCACTCTGTTTTGTTCTTATTTTCTTTGTTTTTTACACCATATTACCTGTAGTGGTAGATTTAGAAATAAAAAATAAAAATTCCATGCCAATTTAATTCAACAAAATTTGTTGCAAAATATTTATTTGTCATTTGTCAGTTGAATGTTAGGACGTAACAGCTGTCTGAAAAGCTAAATGTTCAAATCTATGAACTAAGTTAGCTGATACTTATTTTTATGGGAAATTTATGCATTCCACACAATTCTAATGTATTCACATTTCTAACATCTAAAGCTAGCATTTTTCGTGGTATAAAGTTATTTATTTCATATTTAAAAATAGAGTAATATTGATATTTTTTATGCGATATTAATGATTTGAGTTTTATGCTTGTAAAGATTAAAATATAGGTGTTAGATATGTAAATGTATAAGAACTACGTGCTAAGTATTCTTTCATAATTCCTATATGATGCCGGACCACTAGAACCCATTAATAAGTTCTTGAATTCTATTTATACTTATTTAAACCAATATATTTTATTTATAGTATTTTCTTACATTGTATATTATAAAAATTTAGATGGTTGTACGTCTTCTTTTAGTTGTGTCAAAATAGTCCCCTTGATTATTTTCATGAAGTCATTTCAATTTCATTATAGAAGTGTCAAGATAGTCCTCATTTGAAAAGCTATTGGGAGTGGTATAGATATATTTTCTTAAAAATATTCAACTTTCTTTCAATTATTTTATTATAGCAAATGATTATAAAAAATTTAAATTTATCTTCTTATTACAGATCAATTATTATATTATAGCATCTTATTATAAATAAAATTAAATTATATTCTTATTACATGAAGTTTTGGAAA
>NW_018245336.1:0-1006 GCF_001263595.1 Phalaenopsis equestris
GTTGGTACCTAAATTCTGATACTCTTTCTTGGATTTTTACCTAAATTTCAATTCCCATCTAGGGGTCAGTACTTAAACTCTGATTCCCTCTTTGCGAGGTCGGTACCAAAATTCTGATTCTCTTTCTGGGTTGATACCTAAATTTCAATTCCCATCTTGGGGTCAGTACCTAAATTTTGATTCCCTCCTTACAAGGTTGTTACCTAAATTTTGATTCTCTTTCTAGGGTTGATTCTTAAAATTCAATTCTCATCTCGAGTTCACTACCTAAATTTCGATTCCCTTCTTTTGAGGTCGGCACTTAAATTTTGATTCTCTTTCACTAATTGATACCTAAATTTTAATTCCCATTTTGGGGTTAGTAACTAAATTTTGATTCCATCCTTCTGAGCTTGGTAGAGAAATTGCAATTCTCCTTTTGGGATTGATACCTAAATTTTAATTTCCATCTCGGAGACAGTACCTAAATTTTGATTCCCTCCTTGAGAGGTTGGTACCTATATTCAGATTCTCTTTCTGGGATTGATACCTAATTTTCATTTTCCTTTCGGGGTTAGTACCCAAATTCTGATTCCCTCCTTGCAAGTTTGGTACCTATATTTGGATTCTTTTTCTGGGATTAATACATAAATTTCAATTCCCATCTCGGGTCAGTACCTAAAATTCTGATTCCCTTCTCTCGACTGATTTCCATCTCGGGGCCAGTACCTAAATTCTGATTTCCACCTTTCTAGGTCGGTACATAAATTCTGATTCTCTTTCTAGTGTTGATACCTAAATTTCAGTTACCGTTATAGGGTTAGCACCTAAATTCTAATTCCCACCATTTGAAGCTGGTACCTAAATTTCAATTATCTTTCTGGGGTTGATACCTAAATTTAATTCTCATCTTAGGGTCAATACCTAAATTTTAATTCCCTTGTATCTAGGCTAGTACTTAAATTCTGATTCTCTTATTAGCATTGATATCAAAATTTCAATTCCCATCTTTGGGTCAGTACCTAAA
>NW_018245337.1:0-3168 GCF_001263595.1 Phalaenopsis equestris
ACACTGATTTTCAATACACAGATGATTCTCAAATTGCTTTTGAGCAACTTAAAACATTTTTGGATTCATCGCCCCTCCTCTCAAAGCCTGTCCAAGGGTAGAAATTATATATCTATTTAGCTATTTCACCTCATGGAATAAGTTTTTTTCCTCATTAGAATAGAAAGCTCAGTCGATAAACCAGTATACTACGTCAGCAAGATTCTCTCTGATACAGAAAGTCACTATCTGATGACAGACAGGACTACACTAGCTCTGATATTCTCAACTAAGAGGCTTCGTCCTTACTACCAGTCTCATACTATCGGTGTCTACACACAACTCCCTTTGAGAGTTATCCTACAAAAATTAGAATCATTGGGAAGATTAGTTAAATAGTCAGTAGAATTGGGAGAATTTAACATCCGCTATTTACCATGAATAAACATCAAATCACAGGTTTTGGCCGACTTTGTGGTATAATGTACAGAGTCTGCCTCTGATGAACCAGCCTTTTCTCCTCCACGGTCACCTCAGTGGACACTATACGTAGTCAGAGCATCCAGGAACTCAGAAGCTGGTGCAGGAATACTACTCTTCTCCCCGAAGCAAGACATTTTGGAGTATGGACTTCGTTGAAATTTCTAGCCATCAATAATATTATCAAATATGAAGCACTTGTCACCAGATTAAAACTTGTCATTTACTGTGAAATACAAAATATGATTATGTGAAATACAAAACATGATTATCTACTGATTCTCAACTCATCGCATCCTAAGTAGAGGGAGAGTTCAACACTCATAACTCACAACTGGTGTGGTATCTCAGTCTAGTAAAAACACTTCTCGCCCTAATTAAAACATGTTAGCTCATTCACATACTTCGGGAGCATAACACCAGAGTTGATGCCTTCTCCAAGCTCGCAACTTCAACAACTGGAGATCTCTATAAAAGAATGTGTATTGAAGAGATACTTTTTTCTAACATCCAGGGCCCATGGGCGATACTGTCTATAGATAACCTCATAGAGTCATCTTGGATGGATCCCATCTTCTCCTTCCTTCGAGTTGGAAGACTGTCAGATGATGTTACTACATACATTCGCCTCTGACGCATGGTTGCCAACTTCATACTTATCGGGGATGAACTATACAAGAAGGCATTTGTAGGTTCATATCTCAAGTATCTTCCCCCATCTGAAACTGATTACGCTCTATTGTTCATTCTGGAATATGTGGGGAGCATCTTAGCAAGATGTGTTAGAGTTTGTGCAAAAATATAAGAGTTGCTGACTACATTCCAATTTTATGCATGCGTTGTCGGTAAAACTCACATCATTTATGAGTCCTTGGTCTTTTGCCCAATGAGGGCTAGATATCATGGGACCATTTCCAATAGCTACTGGACAATAAAAATTCATCATTTTAGTTGTTGACTACTTAACTAAATGGGTAGAAGCAGAGTCGCTAGCCAAGATCAGTGAAGAAAATGTCAAACAATTTGTCTAGAAAAACATCATCTGTCGTTTTGGGCTCCCTGCAAAGATTATCATTAATAATGGGACTCAATTCACTAGAAGCGTCTTCGCATCATTCTACAAGGATCGTCACATTCAACTGGTGCACATTATTGTGGTGCATCCCAAAAAAATGGACAAACAGAGTTGACAAATTGTACGGTGCTCAAAGGATTGAAAACATGACTTGAAAAGGCTGGGAAGCAGTGGGTGGAAGAGCTACACAACGTTCTCTGGGTCTATCACACTATCACACGAAATCCAACTGGGGAAACTCCATATAACTTATGTTTCGGCATTGAGGTTATCATCCTCGTTGATATCGGAGTTCCAAACCCACGTGTTAAGATTTTCGACTCAAATAACAATGAAGAAAGGCTCTGACAACAATTTGATTTTCTCTTAGAAGTAAGCGATGTGGCCCACCTTAAAACTGCTTCCTGCCGCCAAAGAATTGCTTGCCACTTCAACCGAAAAGTCAAACCTCGACCTATCTCCATTGTTGACCTGGTCCTGCATAGTATCGAAGCCGCTATTCATGGTCCCCAACTCAGTAAATTATCCCCTCTTTGGGAAGGCCCATATACCGTGGCTGTCATGATCATGCCTAAAATATTCAAGCTCAAAGATTCAGATGGGAAAATCCTGCCCCGGACTTAGAATGCTTATAATCTTCACAAATACTTTCAGTAACACTCCAGTCATATAATCTATGTATGTTAGAGCTATCTTGCATACAATATCAATGTAACTCAGACTTATATATCTTTAGAAAGTGTAACGGCTCATTCATGAGTCACTTAATGCTCTCAACTAGAGAATTGCACAACTCTGCTGCATCTTAGTCAGAGCATGATTGATCCTAGGGGATTTGATCTAACCTCTTCTATATGGGTTAACATCGCCGAGTTTTACTCCGATAAACAACCTTGGACAGGTTAATAGTCCTTGGTGGGCTACACCTAATCCCTTCACACAGATTCATAAGCGAGCAATGCTCCAGCCAATAACCTCGAATGGGTTAATAATTCCTCGGTGGACTTCCGTTAGCTCCTCCATATAGGTAGCATCATAGAGTAATACTCTAATACATAACCTCAACCAAGTAAAAAATAAATGGCAATTTATCCCCACGGTAACCTTCTTACATACTAGGACTTCTAAATGATATTGGATATCCACTGCGACAAAAAAAAATCAAGATTATAACAAAGAAGATACTCAGAGGGACAGAAAGCTAACACAATCAAATGATTAAACAAGATGATCAACATGCATCACTCATACAACATCATAACAACATTTGTGAAGTTCGAACAACATGACAAAAGCAAACACAGTAAAAACATAAGAAAAAGAGCAAAGCACTAATCGACGTCAACATTCTCCTCTACCCCCTTTTCGTCATAAAAGTGCACCTTCTTCAATTCACTTTCAACATCTTCACCATCGGAATCAGAGGAAGGATCTTCTGAAGCTTTGCTAGGAGTGAGCCCCTCCACGATAATCCCAGTTTGATGTTGTGTCGATCAACTCCCCTTCATAAAAACCTAGATGAATCCTTCTTCGGTGAACCACTTTTGATGTTATTTTACCTCAACATCAAGTACACGATCATGAGCTTCTTGGACATGGTCTTGAATGATGTTGTGTTGATTGACTAACCTCTG
>NW_018245337.1:5096-5956 GCF_001263595.1 Phalaenopsis equestris
GTTTGGGTAAAGGTTAATATATACTTATATATACTTATATATAAATACTTTGGATATTGATATTTCTGACAAATAAAAATGGTCTCGTCCGAAAATAGGGTGTAACTGATACACCATCAACAAATTTTTATCATTCGACACAAATCTCGAGGTATGACACAAATCTTGAGATAATATTTTAAGCAAGAAACATTCAAATCTTGATAAAAAGTCATCCAGAACTCTGATTTCAGCAAACTTATAATCAAATTGACCGGCTCGATAAGACAGACATAATGATATGAAAACTATCCCAATCCAAGTCAAATCAAACCTATATCAAGTTATTGAACCACACTTAAAAGATTTTTGGACACATTTGGAAGATCAAATGGTTGCCGAATATGGCAAGTTTATACTCGAATCGAGTGTCTCGACAAGACGAATTCAAGAGCTCAAGATCACTCAATTCTAACGTCATTAAGGTACTAAAATGTCCATTAAACGTCATATGATCGAGGGAAACTCTCTGAACCGTCCGATCAAAATGACTCATATTCCTGCTTTAATTACACCAAAAAAACTATAATATGGACCTCTACCTCTCACATGAGAGGGAGCTTAAACCTAGAGTGAGAGAACCAGAGACCTTGAGGAAAAGCTGCAGCTCAGCATCACCGCCGACCTTTGTCGACCATCGCTGATCGTCATCGATCACTGCCAACCTACATCAATCACCACCGACCGTCAACTCTCACCGACCTCCTTCAACGACAGTCCACCATCGTCAATCACCACCAACCAGGCGTCGTCAGTCGACGCTATAATCTGAAAAAATATAGTTACCATTTACTGTCTGTGGGACAAGAGATTTCTGTAAT
>NW_018245338.1:0-1291 GCF_001263595.1 Phalaenopsis equestris
TTATTGCGTGCAATAATTGCACACTCTTTTTTTTTTCCGGTATTTACATACATACCGCGGAATTTAATGTATTTACATGTCTAATAGTTTAATGCTTGTTACATTTATGCCACCCAAAACTTTGTATATTACAAAAAAAATACCCCCATGTTAACTTTGAAAAAGTGAAACACATCTTGTAAATCAATGTTTAGGTGTTAGATATGCAAATACATAAAAATTGAGTGGTATGCATGTAAATCTTCGTTTTTATTTTTAATTGATATGTTCCTCTGCAGGAGCTTGGTTATAGCCCTCATGATGTATTCATCAAAAGAATTGTGGCAAAAGCTGGAGATATTGTAGAGGTTGTCCTCCTTAATTTGTTGATGACTAATTAATTTTATCATTATGATTATATATATATTTATTTGATTTGATAGGTTCGTGATGGGAAGTTGTTTGTGAACGGCATTGCTCAAGAGGAAGATTTTATACTAGAGCCACTTGAATATGAAATGATACCAGTGGTATGAACTCTCTCTGCTTCCTGTTAAATCCCAAAATTATCCCCTAACCTCTCAGATGTAGCAAATTTAGTCCTTCAAACACTGAAAATTGATCCCAGTTGGTCCCTCAGAGAGAGACAAAATTTTGATTAATTTTATATAGGCGAGGGACTAAGTTCGAACTATTTTTGTGTCATGATCTCTAGACGATGGATTTATTGGGATCAATTTTCAATGATCATAGAACTAAGTTGGAGCACCGCAAAGTGATGCGACTGAATTGAAGGCATTTGAATCGTCAAGGGACCATGTTGATATTTGTTCTTTTTTGCTTCATTTCTCTCAACTATTTATGATTTCTTTACCTTGATATTATAAACTTGCATCATGCATGCATTTGGATTAGCCTGGAATTTTTATTTTATTTTATGTATTTAATTGTCATGACAGCATAATTATAATTACCTTTCTCTTTCATATTATTTTAATTTGTTTATGTATACCATATTATTATATGAAGAATGGCTGGCCTAGGATGAATGACTATATTATGGCTGGAAATTTATATTAGATACATTTAAACTCATATTACAAAATACATAATTATTGTTATTTAGTTTTTGTTTTTTTGTTATTAAGGTTACACATTATCATTATTCATTATTGTCTCGTTGGCTTGTGTTTGAATCATTAAGCAAGTGAGTTGAAGAAGAACAAATTTTTTAAGCACGAATTATAAAAGAGTTGAACACGTATAACCCTTTATTCAAATGTGTTTGGCTCATTTTAGCTTGAAATAAGAA
>NW_018245339.1:0-879 GCF_001263595.1 Phalaenopsis equestris
TACAATTTTATTTTATTTTCAAAAAGTCAACCCGTAACAACTCTGGTTGAAAATTTTAATTTTCTACCGCATAAACTTTTAAAAAACAGCAAGAAAACAGTTCCTCAAACCGATATGTGGTGGCAGTCTAAAAAGCAAAGTAGGAAGAAAACTGTCCCAACCATACCCCGAATATACTACAAGATCTCATTTTATTGAAGTTTAAAATAAGTTCATAACATAGCAAAAGTAGAAGAATTTGACTCGATGAATAGAAGAGAAGGATATGTCACCAATTTCACATATTCAAACAAAACATGCTTTATAATTTAATGATCAAGAAAATAAAATAAAATAATGTTCTTAAAACTCAATAAACATCTTTTAACTTTTCTATATGTAAGAATTTCATTCACCTATTATATAAGGGTAAATAAAATAATTATTTTATTGATTTTTTTTTTAATTTACTGACAATTAATCATAAACTATTACATGAATTCAAATATATAAAACCACAAACTTATGATATTATAAAGTACCAAAAAAATTTGTATATATTAATATAGCTAGCATCTAGATCTTCATATTTACATCAAAATTATCACAGATATTATCTTTAATGTAAAATACACCCTTTTATGTCTATTCTTTCATGAGATTTAAAAATTGAAATAAATAATAAAATGAGGAGTTAGCAAATTAAATGAATAAAAGGGAATATTAAATGTTGTGCGGAGTGGCGAGTGGAGAAGAGCATGGCATGGAACACCACCGCCCAACATAAAACCACTGCTTTGACGATGTGGATATAAGATGTTGTCTACGTTTAATAATATGAGCAGTTAGCAACTTGTTTGTCCCGTGAAAATCCTGCTTCGTAAATGATGTGCAGGTGGT
>NW_018245340.1:0-910 GCF_001263595.1 Phalaenopsis equestris
AAGTTTGTTCCAAGGCAATGCACAAAGTCGGCCCGGATCAACACATAAAGTGACTTCAAAACAACGATCCAAATCAGCCCAAATTAGCACCTATAGTGACTCCAAAGCAGTGTACAAAATTAGTTTAAATTGGCACCTAAAGCGTCTCCAAAATAATGCGTTAAAATCAGACTTTAAATTTGCCTCAAAACATTATGTAAGCCTCTTTAAATCAGCAAGCAAAAGTACCCAAAACAATGTCGAAATTGCTCCAAAATGGTGCCCAAATTATTTTCAAATTAGCATATAAATCCTAAGCATGAAAAGATACATTTCATATTACGAAATAGAAGTACCCCTTACGTAGAATTAAAGATCAGAGTTGTGTAATTATAAAGCTTAGGTTTCACATATATAGAGAATATAAGCATTGTATGATATGCACGTAAAAATTGAAGCCCATGTGATAGATATGCAAGCACCTAGCAATCGAGTGGCATGTATCTAAAACAAAGCTTAGGTATTAGGCATACAAGTTCGTTCCAAGACTTGGTGCTGGATATGTAAATACATATGAATTGCGTAGTATGTATGTAATTATTCCTATCCAAACAATCGATTCAGGCAAGCAAATTCATTTAACCAACATAAGAATCTTCACAATTTCGATAAAAAAAAAAATAAAAAAAAAATAAAAAAAAAAAAACCCTGCAACGGTAAAAAAATTTCAATTCAATCGTCACCGGTCTTTTAAGCATGCAATTTGTTTTCAGAAGACAACATTAAGATTGGAATATTATCAAACACAAATAAAATGTTCAGATATTAAGAACAAAAAAAAGAAATCATTAAAATTACCCCCATTGCTAGACCAACCCACATGAAATATGCTATTTCAGAGAAGTAACTGATATAACAAAAGTTTGAGAAC
>NW_018245341.1:0-1680 GCF_001263595.1 Phalaenopsis equestris
TACACTTTAAAAGAACAAATTTAGGTTAGAAAAGTAGCGGTTTTTAGAGTTTTTTATGAGAGGAATGTCAGAAAAAGTGTGGAGAAAGTTTAGGGTTTTTAGAATAAGAGTAGAAATGTAGATTTCTACCCTTTTAGAGAGATTGGAGAGGAGATTTTTTGAGAATTTGTAAGGAGATGTTCTAGCATTGCATGGATCGGCGAGAGACTTTGTGGGAGAGATATTTGTCTTTCTTTCAAAGAGAAAAAACTAAGTATTGTGTTCTTCATTATCTTATGACTTTTGAAAACACTTATCTAGTGGATTTGCTTTGGTTAAATGAAGTTTCCGTTTTGTTTTTTTTTTGCTTTGTGATGGGCTTCTCTTACTCATTCTTCTTCTTATTCTTCTTCTTTCTTCTTTGGAAATAGTGGCATGAGAAGATTATGCCATTGTTTTCACTTTAATTTTCTTTTGAAATGTGCATAATTAATGTTTAGGATTTTGGGATGCTTGTTAGAAGAAGATTTAATTATAATTGTGTTGGTTTTTACTTGCACTTCATTTACATTATAACAAGGGCCCGTTGTAGTGTTAAAATTTGTTGTAATTTCATTGATCCGAAGGGCGGTGTAATTCTCAACAAAGTGGAACTACATTCAAATTCTATGGATGATGACATTCATGGGAGTTGAGTGCAAATAAATAGAGAAATATACTTTGATGGGCGTAAAATTGGAGATTTTAGGGTGACAGACTAAAATCCCCAATTTGGTTTTAGGGTTTGGAAACTGAAGCGGAGATGTTAGCACTCAGGCGAGGGGAACGTGGGAGCTCCGAAGTGAGAGCCAGTATCCTCACAGCCTAGCCACAGATTAAGTAAACAAGCATAGGATTAGTCAATGTTCTTTATGCCTGGACCAAAGGGTAATGCATACAATATTTAATGCATTTCATTCCTTTACATTATCCAATTCATTACATAAGAATAGTAATTTTTAATATCTCAAAATTCTCCAAACCAATTCATCCAAAAAGGGTTATCTTTAGAATTAATATTTGCATTTAGGAGTAGTTATTAGTTGTGTTAAGCTTAAAACTTACATTTAGGAGTATCTATTAATAAAACCTCTTAAATCACACTTCCAAACTAAGGACTAATAGTTGTATATTAGAATTTGACTAAGGACCTCTTACCTCGCTTCCTTGTGGGATTGATAAACGGGACTCCACTAGAGCCCTGTATTACTTGAGCGATACGTATACTTGCATTTGAAATTGTGACTTTACAAAATCATTATAAATATATAAATCTGGGTTCATAAATTCTTGCATATTAAAATTCGCATCAAGTTTTTGGCGTCGTTGCCGGGGATTTAAATCTTCTAGTAATGGTGTCACATTCTTATATTTTTAGGTAGCATATATCACACGAATTTTTAACCAACCAGAAGACTTAAGATCGTTGAACTTTTCTTGAATATAATATTGGAAGAATTTTCTATAGGGGCTTGCCTTTATAGGAAGCATGTCCGAACCGATCTTAATATAGACCTTATTTAATCCTTTATATTAAATAAGGGAACTTGTCGACAAATATAAAGGTTTCACAGACCAAACGAAAATATCATATATTCCTTAGTTTTTTTGATCGAGCCTCATCCTCAAGTCTTATGTTTATCCTTCGGGATAGATACATGA
>NW_018245341.1:1922-2245 GCF_001263595.1 Phalaenopsis equestris
TTCTGTTGGCTTGCTTTACCCATTTCTGTCTTGGGAAAGTAAGACCAATTCTTTGAGCTTCAGAACTATCTGTTCGAACACCTTTGAACAGAGGGGTTCAGGAGGCCATTAAGGACTCTTTAAATTTTAATGTGGGGTCAGATCCCCAATAGGTGTGTTGGTGGACTGGTTCTGCCTGAGCGTTGTGAAGTTCGTCCCACACTGGGTCCTAAACTTTGCATTTTCTTTGTCTCCTTTGGGTTTGGTTTGCTTTTCTGCGAATCAAGCCAAGTTGTTGCATCTCTTTGTGCTTGCTTAATTTGTTAATTTCAACTCTCTGATAC
>NW_018245342.1:0-217 GCF_001263595.1 Phalaenopsis equestris
CTTTCCAATTAATCATCTTGTGCAAGTAAGTCACATAATTTCTGACAGTAGACCCCACATTAGGATTTGTATCTTCAAATTTGACCTCGTTTCTTTCCATCCAGATGAACCAAGAAATTGTGAAGGGGATAGCAGTGTACTTTCTAACCTTCCAGTTCCACCAGCAGTCAACCAGTCTATCGCAAGTAAGCTTTCCCTGGTCAATTGTCAAATGGTT
>NW_018245343.1:0-377 GCF_001263595.1 Phalaenopsis equestris
CATAATCCCTTGGCTCGCTTCTCCAGAATCTCTATTTCTATAAGACGCTTGAGTGTTTCTCACAGTCATGGTCCATTATTTGTGGTCCGTGCAACCTCCCTCCAGATTTCCACAGTTTGGACTTTTGGCATTGACATGGTTGCAGCTGTTCTGTACGACACTCCATTTGCGTTGCTATGTTGGCTTTCATCATCTGGTTCTTGTTTTCCACCATCTGGTCTAACTCCATCATCTCCCTCAATCTCTGTGGTCTTAGTAATCGGTGTGCTGCTTGTATGTTTGGATTTAAGCCTTTCTGAAATTCTCCTCCAGTCCTACTTCAGAAATCCCCTACAGTCGTCTCAATAATATTTCAAATCTCTCCCTATATTCCTTGA
>NW_018245344.1:0-655 GCF_001263595.1 Phalaenopsis equestris
AAAAACAAAATTGATTCTTAACGCACCGAGTGAAGCCAACTTTTTACGCCTTTGTCCGTATGCTCTCTTCTTACCACCATACCTTGTTTGAGATCTTTTTTTATTTTTTTATTTTTTATTTTTGAAAATAAAAAATAGATAAAATTAGTGTTTTTTATCTTTTTTTTTTTATTTTTTGGAGGGACATTTCTATTTTTAAAATACTCAAAAATTGAAAAAGTAAGATTTTTGCTTGCTTTTAAAACACCTAAAACAATGAGTCCCGCGGAATGTTGGCTGCCACCTGTTGTTGTTGCCCCCCGCTTGCTACCTCCCAATGCCGCTGATAGCCGCCTGCCGCTACCCTCTGCTGCCATATGCCTCCCGCCCCCCGCCATAGCCGGTCGATGGCTGCCGACAGTCGCCGCCCATCCGCCACGTGCCACACGCCCATAGCAATATTTTGTGCTTGATGGAGCAAGGAAGACGTCGTATACACCATTGGCGGCAGAACATAATATTTGAAAGCACATGCACTCAACCATCCTAACAAACATGTTTTATATATTTTTTTATTTTTTAAAATATATAAATCATAATACTATCAAATGTGTGCCTAAAAATAAAAAATAAATAAAAATAAATAAAAAAAAATGATCCCGAAGAGGCTCTTAAT
>NW_018245345.1:0-1226 GCF_001263595.1 Phalaenopsis equestris
TTTCCATCCAAAGAGATAAAATTCCAGAATACACGAGACACGTAAGAAAAAGACTGAAACAACACGCCCACAAAGGACATTAGGAAAGCAACCACTTCAAGCTCCGGCATCAGTGATGCTTAGGAAAAGTGAAGCACATGTTTTTGGTCAGCTGAAAAGACTTGTTTCCTTTAGATAAAATATAGATGAGTAAGGATAATCCTATAAGTTAGCTTATGTCTACCCGGATGATTGCATGAATGCTAATTCTTGATAGACCATGTAAGAGTTGATGTTGTACTTCAGGTCATTAACCAAGTTAAATCACCTTGCTATCTTAAGATTGAACTAAGCATATTTTCGTGGCTTTTTAGCATTTTTATTTTTTCTTGGATTTTTTATTTTTTATTTGATTTATTTTAATAGGTTTTTTTATCCTTTTTGAATTATTATAAATTTTAATTTAAATCTTTTGATAGATGTAAATTTTAGTTTAGGTCGGATTGAATTTGAATTTATATTTTAAATTATGTAAGCTTAACTTTATGACCCTTTTTCTATGATTAGGGATCGATGACTTGTAATTGAGTTATTGATCGATGAATGAGAATTATTTTATGAGACTTTTTATGAGATTAATTGAGCATGCTCTCGGTACAAAATTTGTATGATGATCATTCCAACTTATATATGGGGAGTGCATCTCTCTTCTCCGTCCAAGTACATTGTCGAATTCATCAAACACAAGTTCATTGGAACTAATTCCTGATATTGGTTGCCATAAATGAAAGAACTAACAATCGCCAATTTCTTTTCATAAATTGCGAAGAAAATTCAAAACAATATAGTGGCATCAAATATGTGAGAAAACATGAGAATGTTGATCATTTAACTAAAAAAAAAAGCAAACTTGGCTTAAGCGGTTTCCTTTTAGTTTCACAGTTGGACCAATGATTTAAAATCCAAATTTCATTCCTTAAAGATTTATGCGTATGATTAGTATACTTCAGCATTTCCTTTTAAGTTTGACAGTTGAACCAATGATTTAATATCCATATTCATTTCCAAAGACAGCTTTATATATAATAAGAGTGAATGGTCAAAATAGCTCTAAATTTCTTACGTGTTCATTTTAAACGCAGATATTTTTAGGCGTCCATAGTTAGGGCTGTCAAAACGGTTCGTTGTTCACGAACAGCTCGTGTTCGGCTTGTCGCTAAGTTAACGAGCCGACTTTACTTGAGTTA
>NW_018245345.1:4401-5197 GCF_001263595.1 Phalaenopsis equestris
TGATACACCTAAAATATATAGTATTTTTAGACACATTTTTATACCTATTTTTGAGATATTGCGTTTTAATGCAAGATATTTGTGTGTTTTTCTTTCGGGTACAAGTAAAAAGATAAAAAATGCTAAAAAAAGTGAAAAAGGATCAAATTTGGAGCAAAAATGTAAAAATGATGCAAAAGAGTTTTGGCGCCTAAGCGCCAGATCTGGCGCTTAAGCGCCGGTGGAACAGGGAAGGTCGCGTCTAAGCACACGCTTAAGCGTCAGAGACAGTTATGTGGCGGTTACTTCATTTTGCCGAATTTTGAAGGGACATTTGAGGCACCTATTAGCTAAAGAGGGTGGTTATGACCACTAGAAATGAAAATATGGTTTGAAGACTTGTGAAAGAAGGCATCCTTTAGAGAATTCATCGAATTTAGACACATTTTGAAGAGTTACCAAGACACCTATTGGAAAATTATAAAAGAAGGAAGTTGACACTTTTTGAAGAGTCCTGAAAAGTGCTAAAAAGGGGGAGTTTCGAGAGGAACATTTGGAGAGATTTTCAGGCACCACAAATTTCTTTATCCTTTTTGTTTTTAGTTTTATTGTGAGAGTCAAGAGCGTTGCAAAAGAGAAGAGATTCAAAGGAACTTCAAGAGTTTGGTGGATGATTTGAGATAAGTTTTTCTCTTCTGTTTTTAAATTACTTTTGGTTTTAATTGAGATTTCTTGTTGGTTTGACAATGATTTCTAATTTTAAACTCACTTTTAAACTAAATCGTGGTTTTGTTTTCTCTATGGATTCTGAGTAGTT
>NW_018245346.1:0-4884 GCF_001263595.1 Phalaenopsis equestris
TGAAGATGATGCCTACTACGCGCCTCCAAAGAATACTAACTTCTCTCGTGAAGTTATCACAAAAAAAGATGAACATTCAGAAGAATTACAAAGTGGAGGCCATTCAACTCCGCTTGAGCGATCTTCCACCACTTCCTTACAATGAGTTGGTGAAAGTTCTTTTAGTTTGAGCACCCGAGGCCGAGGCCGGGGACGTGGACGAGGAAGGACCAGTTTATTTATTGAACGGACTAGGCCAACCATCAAAATTGGTAATGAAGACAGTTCTGAAGACGAGATAATGATGACAAGATGGAAGAAACCTCAGTACGCGATATCCCTATAAGATATAGAGACAAAAGAATATAAAACAATGTATGATCGGATAAACCACTATGTGAATGCTACGACCTTCACTCTGATTCTTCCTCAAAAGGTCAAGAGTTTAGAGGTCAAGGAAGTTTGTAGTGTTGGTTCAAAGCCAGTCAAATTTTACCATGCTTCTACCTCTACTGAGCTTGAAAACATGTAAATTTGGATGATGATCCTATTAAATTAATGGAACTGCCTTTTGGTTACTTCTCGCCTTGTGTTCAAAAGTTAATTCAACAGGCACACTCACCAAAACAAATGCCAAAAGATAAATTTCAACTTTTTAAAAAATTATGGAATGGTAAAAGTCAAACTCCAAATTCAAAAGAGGGTCTCGGATTTGGTATAGTCGGACCAGTCAATGATTCTGAATTTTTCATGGTTGTCACTGGTGAGTCAGAAAAGGATTGCTTCAATATAGAGAATGACTCTAATGATCAACCAATATAAGATGCTCCCCCAGAATTTGAGGAGAAAATTAAATCTATCGTTGATGAATTGAAAGAGATTAACCTCGAGACTGAAGAACAACCCCGACCTACATTTATAAGTTCTTTACTCAATGACGAAGAATCTATAGAACTGATCAAACTATTAATATAATTCAAAGATTACTTTGCATGGAGCTATGATGAAATGTCAAGACTGTCAGCAGAGGTTGTAGTTCATGAACTCGGGGTGGACAAGAATATAACCCAAGTAAAATAAGCTCTCAGGAGAATGCGCCTTGAAATAGAACAACAAGTCATCGCTAATGTGAAGAAATTAATAGATGCCAAATTTGTAAAAGAAAAACAGTACCCCACGTGGTTAGCTAACATTGTACCTGTTAAGAAAAAAATGGACAGATCCGTGTTTCTGTTGATTTCAGAGATTTGAACAAGGCATGTCCAAAAGACGAGTTTCTACTACCCATACCATAGATGATGGTGGATATTGCTTCAACACATGAAACTTTCTCCTTCATGGGTGGATCTTTGGGATACAACCAAGTCAAGATGGCTCCCGAGGATGCAGCACTTACAGCCTTCAAAACACTGATTGGAATTTTTTGCTACACAGTGATGTCGTTCGGCCTAAAGAACACCGGAGCAACATATCAGCGTACAATGATGAAGATTTTTGACAACCTCATTCACAGCCAAGTAGAATGCTACATGGATGATTTGGTAATCAAAAGTAAACAAAAAATAGACCATTTATATGATTTGAGGATTGTGTTTGAACGGTTACGAAGATATGACCTTAAAATGAACCCCTTAAAGTGTGCCTTTGGCGTTACCTCCAAAAAATTTCTGGGATTCATTGTCCGTCATTAGGGTATCGAGATCAAACCGAATAAAATTAAAGCTATTCTGGAAATGCCTCCTCCTAAAATCATGAAACAACTATGTTCTTTCCAAGGGAAGTTGGCAGATCTGAGACGCTTTATTTCTAATCTCTCAGGTAGGTGTCAGCCTTTATCGACGTTAATTAAAAAGGATGCCAAATTTATTTGAAAAGAGAAATGCCAGCTGGCCTTTGAGAACGTTAAACAATATTTAATGACACCTCCTATCTTGGCAGCCCCTATCATAGGCAAACCTCTGATACCTTATACCGCGGCCTTAGATGACTCTCTTGGAGCCCTCTTGGCCCATGTCAATGATGAGGGTAAAGAAAATGCACTCTACTACTTGAGTCGTCGCGTAATACCGACGGAGATAAGGTATCCACCTATTGAGAAGCATTGTCTGGAGTTAATTTTCACCGCCCAAAAGCTTAGACATTACATGCTTTCTCATAAGATTACCCTAATCTCGAAAGTTAATCCATTGCAATATCTGATGACCCGACCAACACTCTCCAGACGTTTAGCAAGATGGTCAATGATCTTATTGTAATTTGATTTAACTTTTGTTCCCCTCTGTGCTATGAAGGGATATATACTAGCAGACTTTCCCACTGCACACCCACTGCCAGTTAGATCCTCTCTCAATGACGAGTTACCAGACAAGCAAATACTACAAACGGAGATGTACTTTGATGGTGCTTTGTCAGCTAGAAAAGACAAAGGATCAGGCACAGTTATACTAGGCAAAGTAGAGATTGGTTTGATCTTTATCACACCAGATAAGGGTATGTTGAGGTTCTCATATCACCTGATAGAGTCGTGCACCAACAATGAAGCAGAATATAAAGCCTTAATCACCAGATTGGGAATGACAATCGCAATGGATATAACCAACATTGCCATCTATGGCCACTCCCACCTCGTCATCCAGCATGTCGTCGGACAATACAGAATTCTGAAACCAAGGTTGGCAGAATACCATCAATACACGATGAAGCTCTTGGAGCAGATTCCTGATGTGACTTTCTATCGGATTCCTAAGGGACATAATGCCCATGCCGATGCTCTAGCAAAACTTTCTAAGGAAATGGGATGTCCCCTGGAGGATTCCATTGAATTCATAGTGCAAGGAAGACGAGTCTTGTCTCGGATCGAATTTAAAACTTTACACAGGCTTGGAAAAGAAGAAACAATAAATACAGTTGCAGACATCAACAAAGATTGACGCAAGCCATAATAGAATATTTGTATAGTGGAAAGCTGCCAGAAGACAAGTCTGAGTCATACCATATCACAAGAAGGGCTATGTATTACGCCCTGATGGGAAATTTTCTCTACAGAAGATCATTCAACCAAATGTGGCTACGGTGTTCGAGCAGAGCTGAAGCCCAGAATATTGTCACAGAATTACATGCCAGATTGTGTGGCGCTCACCAGTAAGGGCCAAAAATGAAAATGAAGATCAAAAGACTCAGATATTATTGGTCAGCAATGATGTTCGACTACATCGATATAGCCAGAAAATGTCACCAATGTCAAGTGCATTGGGTGGTCTTACACCAGCCTCCGAATGTGCTACACCCAACTGTTGCCTCGTGGCCATTGAAAAGGTCCGATAGACCCTCCATCCTCCAAAGGACACAGGTTTATACTTGTCGCTACAGATTACTTCTCCAAATGGGTAGAGGCAGTCCCGTCAAGTGACGTTACGACACAACACGTCCTTCAATTTTTCAAAAGCTAAATTTTCTACCGTTTACAAGTACTGCAAAGAATAATTTTTGATAATGCGACAGCTTTCAGAAGTACCAAGATCAACAATTTCATCAAAAGACATGAGATAGATTAGATATACTCTATATTTTACTATCCCAGGGAAAATTGCCGAGCAGAGGCCTTCAACAAAATACTGGTACAGATTTTGAAGAAACACTGGATGAAAACAAAAGGGAATGACACAACAAATTATTAGAAGCCTTGTGGGCCTACAGGATGACTTGCAGGACTCCCACTTAGTGTACACCCTATATCGTGTCTGAGGTCGTGCTACCGCTAGAAATCCAGACGCCATCTCTCAGAGTCACCGTTGCCAATCAACTCACAACAGGATAAAGTGCAAAACTCAGACATGAAGAATTGGAGAGTCTCGAGGGAAAACGAATAGAAGCACAACAACATTTAGAGCTTTATCAGGTGAAGATGGTACAAGCCCATGGCAAATTGGTCCGCCCAAGGACATTCAAAGTTGGTGACCTCGTACTTGTGCTCAAAAGGCATATTCTTGCACGCCGCAAAATAGGTGGAAAATTAGAGCCAAGTTAGCAGGGGTCATTTGTCGTTGAAAAGGTCTACACAGAAGGAGCCTATCAGTTAATGGACTTCCAGGATGAAAAACCAATGTTACCAATAAATGGACAATACTTGAAAACCTAAAACTGAACTTGACGCCGCTTGCCTCTGCTTGGCTTGAAACTTTGGAAACTTTGATTATTTTAGGGTTAACTATGTGGCTAAATGTCTATGACCGGGTCCAAATTTTGTAATTAATCTCATATATAACGAAAATTTTGAGAAAAGTTTTGAACTTCACACGTTCTTAAACATCAAAATTTCTCCTTTCTACCTTTTGAACTTAATATTTCACTAAATTAAACAAAACTCATACACCAAATAAATAATTCATTTCACCAAAAAAAGCTAAAATTCACTTTAATAAATACTTTGTTTTGTTCTTGTTCATGACAAGTTTCAACCCATTGACGTTTTTTCTATCGTCAGCAGAAAAATGTCAGGACAGAGGTGTCGACGTTATTTCTGGTTGGTTTGTGGGGTTGCCCGTAAGAAGCTGTCGGGCGGCGGAAGCGGAGTTGCCGGAATCGAAATCCCGTCGCCCTCTTTGGAAGGGCGTTGAAGTATGAAATCAAACTGACACCATATTTTTCATAGTTTAAACTGAAAGAGCATATATTTTTCATAGTTTAAAATGAAAGAGCATTGTACCTCAAATCCTGTATCTATCCTGAAGGACAAACACAAGAATTGAGGATGAGACTCGTTCAAATAAACTAAGAAAAGTACGATGTCCGTTTGGTCTGTGAAACCTTTGTATTTGCCGACAAGTTCCCCTATTTAATATAAAAGATTAAATAGGGTTTATATTAAGCTGGGTTCGGACATGCTTCCTATAAGGGCAAGCCCTT
>NW_018245346.1:5188-5404 GCF_001263595.1 Phalaenopsis equestris
TTTCATCCTGCCAATTTTATTAGTTAGGGCTTACATTCGTGTGAAATGGTCACACAAATAGCCTGAAAGATTTAAGGATTTAGGTCGTGACAAAAGACAACTCGGAATCCTAAGACGAGTTAGGGCTTATATTGTATAGTAGGGCTATACAAAGGCCTAAAGATAAGGTGAGGATTTACGTTGCATAAGCAAGCAACCTCGAAGTCCTATGGCTTT
>NW_018245346.1:6079-8199 GCF_001263595.1 Phalaenopsis equestris
TTTTGGTAATTTTCCTAACCCTATGTCATATCTTGGTGAGTCCTTAAAAGTAATTAAGGATGATTTCATTAAGCGAAGAATATTAAGTTTAAAAGGCCTCTGAGGTATCCAACAAGTTAAGAGGGGGAAACAGGTCCATGCCTCTCTCTCACCAACTAGTGAAAAGCCTCGAGTCCGTTTAAACTCATTATGTTGCTTAATGGTTCATCCTGTGAATACCCTTATTACTCAGTGAACAAATATGTCTCAATTATCCCTAAGAAAGGGGTAATTATCATTTGTCATTCAATTTAAGAATTATGTGGGGGAAGACCCATGAAGGGGCAAGTTAGTGTAATTTGAAAACTTAGCCAAATTTTAATTCTTATTGGACTTAATGGTGTTTCAAGTATGTTTGATATAATTATGTTTATTTCTCTAATACTCATTTAGTTCATTTAGTAATTTTTTGATTTAGCTTAAGTCACCACTAAGCCCTTAAGACCTAGGTGAGTGTCTTAATTAGTTTTGAAAAGGGTTAAACTTTAAGTGATCATGATTCATGACTTGGATTTTTATTTGAAAATCAAAATAGGGGTATTAAATTGATTAATTACTGACTTCAAAAGTCATACCCCTAAGTCAAGGATCATTTAATTTTCATAAATTTCCAAATTTTAATAATTTAGAAATTTATTAATCTAAATTAAGAAAGTGAGATTGGTTTCTACAAGTTAACCCCTTTGTGTTTCAAGCATCAAATAAATTGATTAAGATTAGAGGTTACCCATTTTCCCTCCTTGAATTAAGCCTAAATGTTAATTAAGGCAAATTTCCAAAATTACACATTTGCCCCTAAGGCTCTAACACTTCATAATTTATCAAATTCAATTCAAATGACTTTGGAATTCTTATCCTACCTCATTCATGGATCAATTAAGACATCAGACGAGAAAATGTGATTTTTCGAAATTTAATTTAATTTATATAATTATTTTGATGCAAAAATAGGATTTTTCAAAAAAAATTCCTAACTTGACCAAGGTAAAATATAATCCCTTGAAATTTTTACTGGAGGTATACCTAGACTAGATAAGGCTTTGGATCAAATTTCATAATTTTTTGAATTCTCTGTGATTCATTAGAATTATTTTAAGTTATGGGTTATTTAATAAAAATAAAAAAATTTAGGTGGTCAAAATTAAGTTTTGTATTTTTGAAAAATCTCTCTAAGGTCAGAGAACCCAAAGGAGCAAATTTATATTTTTTTGATACTTTCTTGATTTATTGGAATTATTTTAGTGAAAACTCATTTGTAGCCTTTTAAAAAAAATTATTTTTAAGCTTTGAAATTAAATATCTTTTTTTAAAAAACCAGGAAAAATATTCTAATTGTTCCTAAGTGATTAGGAAAAAATTTAGAATATTTTCATGAGTTTTATTATTTTTATGATTTTTATGAGTTTTATTATTTTTGTGATTTTTATGAATTTTTAATTATTTTAAAATTTAAAATAGGCTAAAAAATCAAAATTTTATTTTAAACATCATTTTCTTTTTAGAAAATACCCCTGAACATAGAGAACTTAGAAAACTAAGTTTCATAATTTTTTTAGTTATATTACAATTTTTAAAAATCATTTAAGTGTCAAAAGTGACATTTATCTTTAAAAATCAATCTAAGTTGTCAAATAAACTCAAAATACCTTGATATTCTTATGATGAGTCCTCTGGATCATAAATCACAGTGGAGATAAAAAATCAAGTTATTTAAATTTTTATATTTTTCAAGATTAATCATCTTAGTGATTTAGTATTTATAAAATTTAAGGATATTTTAAATGACTTGACCCATGAAATTATTTCCAAGGGTTTCTCTAGTCATATGGACTTTCCAAAATTTTCTTGGGATTTTATAACCAATATGCTATTTTCCATGATTATTTTAATTAAATAATGCATATAATCTTGAAAAATGTGAGTCTCTATATAGGAAGCTCCTCTGACTTTGGAAAAATTAGAAAATACTTCACTTGACAGAGGCTACAACATGTCAAAATTTCAAGCTAAGGTGAAGTGTCAATATGCATGGAGAATCAAATTATTCCAAATAGTGTTTAATTAATTAAAAATATTTTATG
>NW_018245346.1:9124-10509 GCF_001263595.1 Phalaenopsis equestris
TGGCCTCTAGGTTTGATTTGGGTGAGGTGCCATGAGAGTGGCTCTCAGTTTTGGGCTTTTCCGGCCACTAGGCTAGCCGGGCAGCCAGGGGGAGGTGGCTAGGAGCTCAGGGAACCCAGAGGAATTCATCACAACAATTAAATGCAAATGTGCTTGGATTTGGCAAAGATATCTCAAGCATGTGCATTTTTGGAAATAATATCCCTTAATTTGGGGGACCTTTGGTCCATGGCTTGGTTTACGTGATCCCATAGTTTTTGGACTGGTCACTAGGTCCAACTAATTGTTGTGGTGGAGTTAATTTGGTGGCTTTAAGGTGGCTAGGTCACATTTAGTGTATGGGCCACAATGGGTGCAAATGACCATAACATGGGTTTGGGCTAGGTTATCCATGTCAATTGGCCCAAATAATTGTTGCATTTTGGTGTAGATGATCATAAGGAACAACTTTGGTGAAGGATGGAAGTGGTTTTGAGTCCAATTGAAGGGTCAATTTGAAGGAATTTTGAACTTTAACCATTTTGATCATGTTGGGCTAGGCTTGGGTCTAGCTTGGGTTAGCCTTGGCATTAATCCCAATTGGAATTAATCCAAATTTATTGTTGTAAATGGTCAATAGGGACTTCATGAAGGGTTTTCAACATGAATTAGATGCCAATTTGGAGGTTAAGGCAATCAATTGGGTGAAATTTGGGGACTTAGCCAATTTGGGGCTAAATTTGGAATTTTGGATTTAGGCCAAAATAAAAGGGATTTGAAAATTCAACAAGGTCAATTTATGGTTGATTTTGATGTAAAAGAATGTTATAAAGATTTTGCAACATCAATTGGGGCCAATTGACTAGGCCATGGGTTCAATTTGGTGAGATTAAGTCATATGGTCAAAATTGGGGTTTTGACCCAAATCAAAGCTCAAATCATAGAACAATTGAGCTTGGATTTGGCTTAATTTGATCATATCAAAATTGAATTTGAGTTTAGGATTGAAATTGAGGACAATTGTTGTTTAGGATTGGAATTAGGGTCAATTGAGATCAAATTGATGGACATTTGAGTTGGATTTGGGGAAATTTGGGTCTTTAAAGGGCAATTTGGGGATTTTCATTAAAGATGGTTAAAATGGCCAAATTGGGTCATGTGGTAGTTAAGAAAAATGAAATTGGGAATATTTGTGATTTATTGAGATTTTTTGATAATTTTTGAAATTTTTTGGGATTTTTGGAATTTTAGATTATGGAGGGCTATTTTGGTAATTTGGGGGTGTTTTAGGGGTAAAAGGCGAAGATGGGTATTTTGGTAGAGTTGAGGTACCAATCATCCCAACAAGCCATGGACCAATGGAAACCCCATTTTGGGTCCTCTACATAGTGGTCTTAGCTAAACCA
>NW_018245346.1:10750-28964 GCF_001263595.1 Phalaenopsis equestris
AACTTCAAGTTGAGTGGAGAAGGGTTTGGACTTTCTAGTGGTGAGGGCTCTATGTCTAGTTTTCTAGGAATAGTCAACAGGAAAAGTCCTATGGCTAGACCCTAGGCTACTAAAGAGGAAAAACTAAACCTCAACAAAAAATGAGGTCAACAAGAGGCTGATCTTTGCTTTCAAGGATGGCTGGAGCCTCGCACTAAATGACGAGATGGTACCACAGGGCGGTAATATAGATTTCAACATAGATTTTAACGAGGTTGACATGGACTACGAAGGTCCTCTCATGGATGTAGTCAGCTACAAAGAGAAAGAGGGATTGCCTTCACTACTGAGGCTGACTGCTAAAAATGATGTATCACACAAAGTCAAGAATGTGATAACAGAGCAAGATCCGATGGAAGGGCCCAGCCATCTGCCCTCCATGCTAGCTACACCAATCGGTGGCCAAGTAGCCGCCAATAACAAACGATTGCCAAGTACTTCACTCCGTAGGATGCAACACAGGAACGCCAACCGCAAGAAGCAGAGAGCTTTTCTACGACAGGAACGCAAATGCAGAGAGAGACAAACTACTTGCTCACCCATATTTCTGAGGGGCATATTTATGATCTAGACCTGAAAGAACTTCTCCTAGCCTACCCACCACGGATGAAGAACCAGGTTTTGTGGCAGAGTCACAGATTCAGAAACACTTTCAGTTTCCGATGCCTTATGCAAGGGTTGCCTGACGTGCAACGCTGAAATATCAGCCGAGACATCAGCCACGGGCGCTTTTGTAGAATGCCCAGATTACAATGTTCTACATTTACAATGATTCAGTACATTGGAAGAATATACCTCAAGCACCGATGGGTCTAAGACTTTAGATTTAATGATGGTTGAGCCATACATCCCACTAGGGACAGATCAGTATGTACCACGGAGCCTGGGGTCGTACATCCCGCTCGACGCTGAGTCTCGTGTTCTAGATCAACTAGCGCCAGTTTGGGTTCCTACCAATGCTCGAAGGGACGAACGCCCACGAAAGATGCCGACCCCTGGTACGATGGAGTACTACAAGATGAGCAAAGTAAATAAAAGAGAATTTGAATTTTACGAAGAAGTTTAGGTAAAATTCATCAACATACTAGAGGGATTAGAACTATATACCAGAGTCTTCTAAGAGACTAACGAACAAAGTATTCTTGACTGCATATTTGACCTAAGGGACAAAGGTCAAGCAAGTTTACTTATGGAAAGGACCTATTCCAAGTCGAGGAAATGGATGCAAGGAAAAGGAATGATTACTATCCAGTGTGGCTATTGCTACAACTTCACAAATGACAGATAAGATTCCTGGGATCCTCAGACACGACCAAGTAGATCCGCTGCCGCCAATGGTAAAGTGGATGATCAAAAGAATGGTCAAATGAAGTATTCTGCCTGCTACCTGCATTCCAAATAGTTGTATTATCAACATCTACGATGAGGATGATTGCATTCCTCCACACATTGATCATCATGATTTTGTAAGACCCTTTTGCAAGGTCTCATTTGTGAGCAAGAACAGTATTTTTTTGGGAAAGAAATCAATATCGTCGGCCCTGGTGAGACAGCATTTTTTTGGGAAAGAAATCAATATCGTCGGCCCTAGTGAGTTCAGAGGTTCTGTGAAGATTCCTCTACCAGTCGGTTCAGTACTTTTTCTTAAAGGTAACGGTGCAGACGTCGCCAAACATTGCATTCCAGGGGTACGACACCGTAGGGTGTCTATGACTTTCCGCAGGATAGATAACAGCAAAATGCCATATGGACTCCAGCCGGACCCGAAATTGGAAGAGCTACTGTTGTACGAGCTATGAGAGGGTTTTACCTCTAAGTATATGCAAAGGGAACTCTTATGCTGGAGCATGACTTAGAAGGTCTACTTGATCAGGAGCTCGTCGTACCTGGTACAGATGGTCAGAGGGTCAGATGGCCTGGTACAGATGGTCAGAGGGTTCACTTTCTTTTTTTATATATATAGCAACATGATATGCATCTGGTATGTTCAGCCTAAAATGTATTCATAGCATAAGATGACCTAAATGTACTTCGACATGGACTATATATTGTACATTTTTTAGGCGTCAGCCTATGTTTGATCTGTGATATTTTGTGATTTGTGATATTTTGATTGGAGTAGATTAATGGAAATTTCTCACAAAAATGTGCCCCTTTTGTCTGTTACCTTTTTGTGCGATGGATGAAAGTCACGAACCACACATTGCTTCATAATTTCAATGAACAAAGAACGAAACAACAAATCTTTAACAATAAATAAAATTTAAGTAAAAATAATCACTAATGAATAAACAACAAAACAAATTTCTTTTGAAAATCAACAAACGAAAATTAAAACTTTAAAAACATATTTTGAAAAATTAGATGTGATAAAAACAACAAGAAAAGGAAATGAATCTATTGAGTGGATTCTCTCATTTTTGGAGTTTCTTACTCTTTGTGCGCGCAACACAACCATCTTTATCTGTATTAAAACTCTTCACATCCCCGCAGAATTTCACATTCTGCACATAACCCCACCAAACTCTACAAATCTTCTTCAACAAAATCAACCTATTCACATGACACATTTCTGGAAGTTCAACATCACAAACTCTTTACACTATTTTCATATGACTCTTGGAGTCAGTACCCAGATTTTGACTCCCCATCTTTGAGATAAGAGTAAAACTCCCCTTTATGGAACATCGCATCCTATTCTCAAAACCTTTCGAGATTGGTGTAAGTCCCCTCCACGACTTCCAATTCTCTACCTACATCCTCGAGATAGGAGTAAGACTCCCCTTGATGGAACATCACATCCTATTCTCAACACCTTTCGAGATTGGTGTAAGGCTCCTCCATGGCTTCCAATTCTCTACCTACATCTTCGAGATAGGAGTAAGACTCTCCTTTATGGAACATCACATCCTATTCTCAACACCTTTCGAGATTGGTGTAAGGCCCCTCCATGGCTTCCAATTCTGTACCTACATCTTCGAGATAGGACTAAGACTCCCTTTTATGGAACATCGCATCCTATTCTCAACACCTTTTTAGATTGGTGTAAGGCCCCTCCACAGCTTCCAATTCTCTACCTACATCTTTGAGATAGGAGTAAGACTCCCCTTTATGGAACATCGCATCCTATTCTCCACGGCTTGCAATCACTTGTACTCACAATCATTCATTACCCTAAACCCAGAACTTCTAGGCTTTGGTCCCTTGATACTTTTGGGAGACTCCTGTAGTTGGTTCTTTAAACCCACTAGCCCTGGGCTAGGGTTTAGCAAGACCACTACATAGAGGACCCAAAATGGGGTTTCCATTGGTCCATGGCTTATTGATGGTGGTTGGCACTCCAACTCTACCAGGATACCCAACCTACCCTTTTGCCCCTAAATTCCCCTAAATTACCTAGATACCCTTGAATCTCAAATTTGGCCAAAATATCCAAATCTAGCCAAAATACCCAACTTGACTCAAAAATCATTTCAAACACTTTGAAAACACCCGGACTACCGAAAATCCCCAAATTGGACAAATTACCAAAATGCCCCTCCTTACCCCAAAATTCAAAAAATTCCAAAAAATCCCAAAAATTTTCAAAACCCCTTAAATATTCCCATATTTTCTTTGAACTATCACATGACCCAATTTGGCCAATTTGGCCATCTTTGATCAAAGCCCCTAAATTTCCCTTTGAGTCCTATATTTTCCCCAAATTACCTCAACTGTCTAGCCAATTGGTCTCAATTTGGCCCAATTTCAATTCTAAACTCAAATTCACCATTGATATGACCAATCTATATCAAATCTAAGCTCAATTAGTCCATCATTTGGACCCAACTTTTTAATTAAACCAAAAACCCAATTTTGGCTTTATGACTTGGTTCCACCAAATTGAACCCATAGCCCACTCAATTGGCCACAATTTGTGTTTAAATTCCTCATAGCATTCCCACACATCAAATTTGACCTTCAATTGGGCTTGGTGAGGCCTCAATTTCATTTAATTTCAACCTAAGTCCAAAAGCTACAAATTTGCCCCAAATTGGCCATGTCCTCAAATTTCCATGTCCCCAAACTTCACCAAATTGAGGGCCTTAATTCCAAAATTTCGACTCTATGTCTCCAAAAAAATCTTCACAACATCTCCCTTGATCATGTGGACCATTTAATTTAGATATAGCCGAAGGCTAGCTCAACCTAGACCCATGTCTAACCCAACATGCCCAAATTGACCAAATTTCAAAAATCCCCAAAATTGACTCACCAATTGAACTCAAAATCACTTCAATCTTCACTAAAAAATCTTCATAACAACCATCTACACAATTTTGATCAATTAATTGGGTCCATTAACATGGCTAACCTAGCCAAAGCCCATGTCTAGTTTCATCTTTATTAGCCTAGGGTCTAGCCATAGGACTTTCCTGTTGATTATTCCTAGAGGACTAGAAAAGAAACTCTCATCATTAGAAATCCTAAACTATTCTTTGCTCAACTTGAAGTTCCACAAATTGGTCATAACCTCTAATACTTAGTAGGTGGGGTCAATGTGGGGGAGCTCAGGGTGAGTCCCCATAGGATTGCTTCCTTAGGGTTGACTCTGGGTGTTGTTATTGAATAATTTCATACACTGCCACTCACTTGGACATTACACCCCACTCACAACCCTAAACCGAAACTTGTTAACTTTGATCCCTGCCTTTGGTCCCTTGATCTTTTGAGAGAATCATATAGATGGTTCTCTAGACCCACTAGCCCTAGGCTAGGGTTTAGATAAGACCTGTACATAGAGGACCAAAATGTGGACTCCATTGGTCCATAGCTCAAATAGGGTGGTTAATACCTCAATTTCACCAAAATAACTAACTTAGCCTTTTGCTCCTTAAATCTACCCAATTTACTAGAACACCTCCAAACCCCAAATTTGACCAAAATTCCTAATTTCACCCAAAATACCCAAATTTGTTAAAAAATCATCTCAAACCAAAAAATCACCCAAAATACCCAAATTTGTTAAAAAATCATCTCAAACCATTTAAATCCACCCAAACTGACCAAAGCCTCTTAAAATTGCCAAAATTACCAAAATCCCCCCAAGTTTTCCAAAATTACAAAAATACCCTTGGTGGTCCAAACTATCCCAAAACCTTAAAAACCATTTCAAATGTCTCCAAAACTAATTTTAACTCTTCAATTGAACCCAATTTGACCAATTTTACCACTTTTGACCAAAATCCCCAAATTACCCTTAAAAGGCCCAATTACCCAAATTACCCCCAATGTGCACCAATTTGGTTCCAATTAACACAATTTCAATTCTAAAATCAAATTCATCAGATTCAAACTCAATTTAAACTAAATCCAAGTCCAATTCACCCACATTGGAATCCAATTTCAACCCAAATAAAAAAGCCCCAATTTGGCCCAAAATCTAAATCTCACTCAATTGAACCCTAGATCTATCCAATTGCCCTAATTTTGCATCATAAACTCTTCAAAATACTTCCACATACCAAATTCAACCTTCAATTGGCCTTGCTCAAGCCTCAATGTCACTCAAAACAACCTTGGACCAAAACCCCAATCTTGCCCCAAAGTGACCATGTCCCCAATTTGAATGCCCAAATCCAAAAATTGACACCTAATTAATGTTGATAACTCCTCATAACATCCTCCTAGACCATTTTGAACCCTCAATTTGGACTTAGACCAACCCTAGACTAAGCTAGATCCAAGTCTAGACCAACACTCCCAAATTGACCAAATACACAAATTCCTTCAAATTAACTCACCAAATCAATTCAAAATCACTCCAAATGTTTTTTAAACTCTTTGTGACAATCATGCAAACAACATTGATTAATAAATTGAGCCCAATGTCATGGCTAGCCCAAACCAAACTCAACTTCAAGCTAATTTGACCCAAACTGAACCCATGCACCAAAATTGACCAAGCCATTCCAAATTGATCAAGCCAAAGCTTCTACAACCAACTTCTAGACCCAAGTGACCAGGCTAGACTAACCTAGCCAAATAAAGATGATATGTGGAGCAATGGTCCCTTGATCTAATGGATTTCACCCATATTTGGCCTAAACTTGAAATATCTTCCTTATCATTGCTTACCCTTTGGAGTTACTCATAATTAGCCACCCCCTGAACTCCCTGTGCTAAAAGATGACCAGACCCTGGCCAAGCACCACTGAAAACAACCAGCCAAAGGGAGCCCTAAATGGCCAAAAACTAAATTAAACCTCTCTGAGTTGGCTAAGTCCCATTGACTATTACAGCCTTTCTTCTCTCCACCTCAGGAAGCTTTAGAACCCAATACCAAGCTTTGATCTCTACCAGGCAGCCATGGCTATAAAGGATGCTCTCTATGGCCAGAGGAGAGAGAGCATGAAACCTTAGGGAAGCTCAGCTAAAATCTCACCAGAGCCTCTCCAAACCTTCCTACATTCAATCCACTTGTTCTCAACCACTCACAACCACTCCATGGATCCAATTTCTTCATTATAATTTGCCCCAAAACTAGGATAGATTTTCCCACAACTCCACAAAACACCAAAGTTCAATTAATTGTGCTTACACCATCATAAGAGAGAAAAAAAGATCCCCCACAAAAGTTCCATCCTAAACAGCCTCTAACCAAGCTGTAGACCAACACCTGAAAGGGACCTTGATCAAAATCATACATAACAAATTTACCACAGCCTAAGACTTCATCTGGATGTTCGTTGGAGCCAATCAAAGTTGCTAGAATCATTTGATTGAGGCCTCCCCTTTTAGAGAAAGGTATTGAGCCTCAACCCTAAACCAAGCCTATTTTGATTCTCGATACGTATTTACTACATTTCATATAATATAATTCATATGGATATGTTTGTCTTGAGTAGATTAAATTATATGAACAAACCCCATGCAATTTGGATGATTCTAGATTGAGATATTAAGGTTTTCGTGTGGATGGGTTACGGGTTAAGTCACTTGAGGATGATGACAGGATCCCTTCCGATCACGCGTCTATTAGATTGATGGTCGTGATGGAGCCAGATGAGCAGATGGAACAAAAAGGTGGCCTAACGAGACAGCTATGTGGCTAATGGAATCAAATAGCGGAGGGCCGCGTGGAGACTTCGGAGCGAACGAGAATGAGTTGGTGTCACGTGTTTAAGTAGAAAAATACAAAATTTCTGAATTTATTTAAATGACAGAACTTCAAAAATCCATATCTTTTCATAAAAAAATTATAAAAATAAAAGAAAATTACTCTCTTGCTTAGTGAACAAAAGAGAATAATGTGCACCAAAAAGAAAAATTTTTTGCTTAGTCTTTAATTTTTAATTAATTTAATACTCTTTTCGGTATTTCAATTCATTATGACTAAGCATTGTTCACCATAACTTGAAATTTTGAGAATTTTTTCCTCATAACAGATGCTATGTTGCCTAATTTTTCCAATATCAGAGGTCATCTCTGTGCTTCTAACCCTAATTTTCAATCTAAGATGGCTATTTTAGCTTAAATTAGTTATATAAATTGAAATATCAATTCAAACATTATGGGATAAATTTTAGTATGTTTCTCGTGGTCATAGAAGCTTAGGAAAAACATTTTAATGGTTTGAATAATTTTGTACATTTTTGTGTTTGATTAAGTGTGTATATTTTATATTAATTTATGTAAATTAAATATTAGTTAAAAATCAACAAAATCAATTCTACATTGTGCATAAATATAATGTTTACCCACTTTAAAACTTTGAAAATTACTTGATTAAATTAAGGCATTAAAGTTGATTTTCTAATAAACATTATATTTTTGCACAAAAATAATTATATTAAATTAAATACACTTAGAAAAGTTATTAAAAGTGATTTTTTAAGTTCCTTGTGATCTGGAGCACTTAGGAAAAATAAAAATCATTTTTTATGAAATACTTTATTTTCGAGCATTATTTTGAATTAAAAATAATTAAAAATAATTAAAAATTCTAAAATATACAAAAATATTTCAAAATGTTAATAATAGTTTCCTGATCACATGAGACTTATTAAAGTATTTTTCTTAATTTTTCTAAGTTAAAAATAAATTTTCAAAAGCTTAAATTGCATTTTTCTATTTTTTCATAAAAATAATTATAAGAAATAAATTAAAAACAATAAAAATATAAAATTTGTTCCTCTGAGTTCTTTGGACTTAGAGAGACTTAATAAAATATAAAAAAAAGTATAATTAAAACATATTTTTTGTTTAATTAATTCAGTAAAAATTAATAAAAAATTATAAAATTAAATCAAAATTTAATTTAGAAAATCATGAAATTTTGCCTAAATATTTCTCTTACCTAAGGGAACCTCTAACATTTTTATTATAAACCAAAATTTTCATTTTTATCATTTAAATAAATTATTTTGAAAATCCTCTTTTCCAAATTTGAATAATTATATAACTTAAAAATAGAAAACCACAGTTTTCTAATCTCATGTTTTAATTACTCTATGAAAAGGGTACTCAATATTTGTTAAAGTCATTTGAAGTGTGCTTAATGAGTTATGAGGTGAACAGCCCCAAGGGCAATGTGGTAAATTTATATTTTGATATCCCAATAAAAATTTAGGATTAATTAAAGGGAAATGGGTAATTTTGATCCAAATTAATATGTTTGGACGATTGAAACATAATGGGTAAGAGGTAGAAACTAACTTACGACTTTTTCCATAATAAGAATGAAATTACCAACTACTAAATCATTAAGATCTGGAATTTAATCAAAATCAAATGATTTCCAAGTAATGGGCTTAAACTAAGACAAATTGAACTTGCTATAATTGTTCTAAAATCATCCATTAAGATCTTTCAAGACTCAACTAGTCATAACTTGGGGTTTGTTAGTTACTCCTTCAACTACTTATAACTTGCATATCTTACTTAGTCACTTGCAAAATATATTAATGTTACAAGAGACTAACATTTCAACTGGGATGTCGAGAAGAGGTAAGGTACACATTTATAATTATTTGCTTTCTGCAATATACTATAAACTACTTGGTTGAGTACTTTCCCTTACTAGCAAAATAAACAACTTTTTAAAAAATTAATCAATATTTTCAAAAATTTAAATTTTTTCAAATGTAACCATAAATTCTTTAAAATGTCTCTAAACATAAAATGCTCTTTCAAATTTTTGGGAGTCTCTCAGAGGAGGTAACCCATGGTTGCTAACAAGATCTCCCAAGTATAAATGAGTTTCATAACTCATTTAAGCTAAGTAAATTCAAAAGAAAGTAGTGATACTGGAATGAGGGAACCACAGGATCCTAACCAGTGTCGCACTAATTAACTTTAACCCCCTAGATTTAACTTTTAACTTGTAATTTAAACAATGGATTTGACATCAAGACTGGACACATTAGAAAATTAACCTCTAAATTTGATACTTATCTCAATTTTTACAAAGTAAAACTTCTAAACTTAAAATCACTACGACAAGGAGCTTGGAGCTAGCATCATGGGCAGCATGACCATCTTCAATAGCAAAACATGTCTACAACAACATAACCATTCCTTAGAATTAAACAACAAGCCATAGGATTTTGAGGTTGTCCACCTAGTATGATAAAAATCCTCAACTTCTCTTTAGGCCTTTGTATGGCTCTACTATACAATTTAAGCCCTAATATTTTTTAGGATTCCAAGGTTGTCATTTGTTACAACCTAAACCCTCACATCTTCGAGGCTATTTGTGTGATTGTTTCATGTAGATGTAAGCCCTAATTAATAAAATTTGCAAAAAGGAAAATTTAAATTATTTCTTCATCAAAATTGAAACCAAACCATAGGATAGCTTGGGAAGTCACCAATGTTCTCCTCTGAATTTGTGGCTTCCCCTAGTCTCTCTTCCTTTGTATTCCATAATATCTTCAAAATTTTTGCCCTTCCCTTTTTCAACACCTCTTAGTCTGATCTCATTCAAAATTCCTATTCCTTTGAACTCCTTGAAGAGCATATCCCCATATTTATGTCTAGAGTTTTCTTAGATGACTCTCGTTATCCAAGATGTAATTAACTATAGTGGTTTACCCTTATAAGAAGCTTTTTAGAACCTAGATTAATATAAACCATATTTATTTTTTCATATTAAATAGGGGAACTTGTCGGCTTATAATAAAATGTTTTAGTAAACCAAATGGATGTCATACATTTTTTATTTTATTTGATTGAGCATCACCATCAAGCCATGTGTTTATCTCTTAAGTTAAGTACATAGCTTAAGGTATGATGCTCTTTCATTTAAAATATGAAAGATATTTGATTGGTATGATTTCACCTTTTTCTAAACTATATATATATATAAATATATATATATATATATATATATAAACATACATACATACATACATACATACATACATACATACAAACATACATACTCTTCAACTCATATTAATTGCATACAATGGAAAAGGTTTGCCCTGCTAGGGTTTGGCAATTTTTACGCTCTCATGGTGATCGAGGGCCTCTCGTCGGTGCGATTGCTAGCCATCGTGCCTTACCTTGCCGGAGAGATCTTTCCTTTAGTTTGCAATTTTTCTACTTTCATTTTATGTGATGCCTCAAGCTTCTCATTCGTTTGTTGATGCGGTCTTGGATGGGGGAGGTGCCTCCTTAGCCAGACCTCCCTCTGGTATGTTTTTTCAATGGTTTCATGATACTCTTTTGGTTAGATGGAATTACACCTTTGTTAAGAAATTGGAGAGAAAGAATGGGAAGCTTGCGTTATTTGTGACTAAAGCTGATACTTCGATCCTTGCATCCTCTTGTGGATTAGCTCTTGTGGGAAACTTTACTTATGGCATTCCAAAAGTTGAGTTGATTAGGAGAGAGTTTGAAATGCTTAAATTAAAGGAGTGATGGAAAGTTGGAATCATAGATGGTACACACATTTTTATACAACTTGCTAATGATGATGACTATACCAATCCTTTTGTAAAAAGATTTATGCGGATTGAAAATAGCGTGATGAAATTTTGAAAATGGTCGGTATACTTTGATCCAAAATCTGAATTGTCTATTATACCGGTTTGGATAAGCTTTTCGGGGCTAAAATTGCATTTCTTTAACCATGAGTTACTTTCTTCTCTTGCAGCTGCTTATGGCAAGCCTTTGAAAAAGGATAGTGCCACCTATATGTTATCGATACCTTCTGAAGCTCGTATTCTAGTTGAACGTGATATAATACAGCCATTTTGTAATGAAGTTTGTATAGGATCACAACATAAATGATATTGGCAACTTGTGGAAATTTAAAGGCACTCACCTTACTACACTCATTCTTCCATGTTTGGTCATCAAACATCATCTTGCTTCAAGTTGAATCCTCAACATAAAAATTCTCATTTTGCTCCACACGAACACAATACCCTTCCTGACAATCATCAATCTAATGAGCATTAGGACATCCGTTCCACTATTGATAATGTGGTTGACTTAAATGAAAATCCTACTATACACCCTACTACTTCCAATGAAAATAATTTTTACAATGAGACCTTACTCACTAGCACTGATGATATTTCTCAACAAATTTATCCTAGTGCTGACAATGCTTTGGCTGATGAATGCAATGAGATAATTGTTAATGAGGCTTCTGAAAAGCCCGTGGAAACACATATCAGTGAAGGAAATATTTTAGCTGATGATTGCAATGAGATAAATGTTAAGGTGGCTTCTGAGAAGCCCGTGGAAACAACCTTAATAGATGGTCCTCATATTCCTAGTAATCTTGAGGATTCTAGTCCCTCTAGCTCTACATTTGATATTACTTTAAATGCGAATCATACTGCTACTCTTTATACTAACTCTTTGATACATAATGCCACCATAACCTTAGAAAATGAGTGGCAGGTTCAAAAGCACTCAAGAAAAAAGGATAAACATAATAATGAGTTACCAAAGCTAAATGATGGAAACATTTTCCAAGAGGGAATTTATCATTCTTATGGGGAACAATTAGTCAATTCTACTAGATCTTCTAGAAGGGCTGGCTCATGACATCATGTTTAACCTTATGGTTTGGAATATTAGGGGAGTGGCAGACCCTAACTCCCTTAATAGGCTTAAACATCTTTGTAGGGTTTGTAAATTACTCATTGTTGTTATTTTAGAGCCTATGATTCATGCTATTAAATGCAGAATTTTTAAAAATTTTAAAGGATACCATTCTTATTGTAATATTAATAATAGTATTTGGGTTTTTTGGAAGCCCACTTTTTCTCTTTCTATCATTGAAGATGAGGCTCAATATGTTTTGACTTAAATCAAATTTGAAGATTTCCAAGGGTGGGGTACCTCTCTCTCTGCTAGTTCTCAGCTCCAAGATAAATACTTGCTTTGGAAAAAACTTGAACTTATGGGGAACTTTATCACTGAGAACTGGCTAGTTGGTGGTGACTTCAATATAATTTTGTAGCATATGGAGAGAAATGGGGAAGGAAGAGTTGACCCCGCTCTTATTAATATGTTTACTAATTCATTTCTAATACAAGATTATTTGACTTGGGTTACACTGGTCCACCTTATACATGGAGGAGGGTTTCCTTTATCAAAGATTGGATCGATTTTTGGCTAATTCTTCTTTTTTTAAGTCACTTCCCTATTGTGAGGGTTCAACATTTGAGACATCTGATCATAATCCTATATTACTTACTTTGGCCTTTACTATTAAACTGAGCATATCTCATTTGAAGTTTCTTAATGTCTAGACTTTTCATGACACTTACTTGGCTTTGGTGAAGTAGGTGTGGTAGTTTAAAGGAGTTGGGACTCCTTGGTTTGTTTTGTGGCAACTCCATAAAAAGATGGCTGCTCATTTGACTAAATGGAATTATCAAGTTTTTGGTAATGTCCACAAAAAAAAAAACATACGATGCTCAGTATGCTGTTGACACCATGGAAGCTCAACTTATCTGCTCTTCTGACACGATGGATATTGTTGCTCAGGCTCACATTACATTAATGTATGTTATAGCTTTGGAAGAGAATTTACTTTAGCAAAATACTAATGATATATCCTTTGCTGTGGGGGACAAAAATACTAAATATTTTCATGCCACTTTAAAGCATAGAAGAAATATTAATAGGATTTTGAAAATTAAAAATGAGGATGGGCTTATTTTAAGTTACATTGAAGATATTGGTGAAAGTGTTGTTAAGTACTTTACTAATATTTTTCAAACCTCTACTCCTGTTATGCTTTTGGACTCTTCTCACTTTGTGGATGATTGTAATTATATTAATAACCTACATTTATCTCACCCTCCTGATGAACAGGAAATTCTTGATGCTTTAAAGTCTATCTGCCCCAACAAAGCTCCTGGCCATGATAGTTTCTCCTCCTCATTCTACACTCACTCTTGGGAAATCATTAAGAAGGAGGTGGTTCTTGCTATACAAAGTTTTTTCCTTGGTGATAATCCTGGTAAATATTTTACCTCTTCTTTGATTGTGCTTATACCTAAAGGTAATGATAAGATTTCATGGGATAATTTTTATCCTCTTTCTCTTGCTACTGTGATTTCTAAAGTCATGAGTAAGATTATTGTTAATAGATTGCAACCACACCTCTCAGAGTAAGATTAATGTTAACAGATTGCAGCCACACCTCTCTAATATCTTTGCACCTCAGCAGTTTGCTTTCATAAAGGGAAGGGATATTACTGATAATATCCTTTTAGCATAGGAGATGATTAAATACCTGGATAAGAAGTGTAGTGTGGGAAACATGGTCCTTAAATTGAACATTAAGAAAGCTTTTGACACTATTAGCTGGGATTTCATTATTAATACTTTGCAAGCTAAAGGCTTCCAACCAGATTTCTGCTCACTCATTAAGAGGTGGCTTTCTAATAATAGCTATAGTGTTGTGATTAATGGCAAAGCACATGGTTTTTTTCCTCCTAACAGAGGCATTAAATAAGGAGGTCTCTTTCTCCTATTATTTTTATAATTTCTTTTAATTATCTCTCTAGGTTTATTAATAAGCTGCATCTTGAGCATTCTTATATTCAATACTCACATAAATCCAATATTGTTGTGAGTCATCTTGCCTATGCTGATGATTTTATCTTGTTTTTAAATGCTAGCAAGCATGTTATTAAAGCTACCATGACTTTGTTAAAGAACTTCCAAAGCATTTCTGGTATGATGTTCAAATTGGCAAAGTGCTCCATTTATTTTGGCAAAAGTGTCTGCTCTAACATTCATGCTTGGGTCTTCACTTATACTGGTTGTAAAATATCTAAGCTTCCTATTAAGTATCTTGGGGTTAACATTCTTATAGGTATGTTGAAACAAACTTGGATGGATGATGTGATTGATAAAATTAAACTTAATATTGATGATTGGAAAAATACTTTCCTTTCTAATGGTGGGCAGATCAGTTTGCTGAAAAGTGTCTTATGTATACTTCCCCTTTACACTATGAAAGCTCTTAAAACCAAGAAAACAACACAAAAAAATCTTGAGATTATTTTCAAAATGTTCTTTTAGAAGGGCTCTAGATCCTCTAAAAGTTGTACTATTTGGCAGTACAATAGCAGGCCCTTTCATGCTGGTGGGCTTGGTTTTAAAACTATGCAAGAAACAATTAATATCAATATGTGTAAACTCTGGTTTAAATTTTGTCTGGGGGAGTCTCTTTGGACAAATTTTATGCTTCATAAATATTACAAGAAACTTCACCCTACCATAGTCAAATGGAAGGTGGGGGACTCTAAACTTTGGAAAGCTATCATTTCTGCCAGGGAAGTGGCTTCTCATTTTATTTAATGGGACATTGGGGATGAAAAATCTCTTTCTGAATGATGAATGGGGAATTTCTTCTCTGCCAACTTTGCCTAATTCTGGTTATGATTCTAATTTGTTAGTACTAATTGTTGGATTGATGGTGCTTGGAATATGGCTAAACTTAATTCTTTAGTTGGTGCTTTAGCTCCTGCTATTATCACTATACCTATTAGAACTCATGAAAAGGATATTCCTATATGTAAACCTCAAAGTAGATATTCTGTTACTAAATTGTTTTATTTGAAAAAGCACACTTTTACCACTTGGAAGTGGAATGCTTACACTTGAAATAAATATATATCTCCCTCTATCTCTTTTTTCTATGGAGATACATTCCTCTTTGCTTCCTCTGGATGATATTCTCAAACTGAAAGGGCTGAAAATTGATTCCTTTTGTTACAACTATAAAATGGATGCAGAAACTGCCAATCACTTGTTTTTTTATTGCCCCTTTGCCAAGGATGTTTGGGATCGGATTGAGTCCTATTTTTGTATTAATTGGCCCTCAAACTTGAGTTTTAAAACTTTTATTGGGATTTGGAAGGACTTTGATCTTTCTTTTAAAAAGCTCTTTTACTTTCCTACTATTTTGTTTTGGTTCGTCTGGATGGCTAAAAATAGTCATAAGTATAAAAATCCTTGCCATAATTCTACCTCTATTTCTACTTTAGTTGTGGCTCATTTTCACAAGACCTGGTAATTAGAAAATAGAATGGTTGCCTCTCTTTCTATGTGTAGGGGTAGGAAACCCATTTTGATTAAATGGGCACCACCACCCAAGGTTGGATTAAAGTTAATGAGGATGGTTGCTACTCTTCTAGTTATGCTGGTGTGGGAGTTCTGTTTAAAGATGTTTATGGTAAATGCTTAACCTATTTAGCCTCCCCTTGCAATGCTACTACAACCCTTCAAATTGAAATTTGTGTTGTGCTTGCTGCTTTAAAAACTGTTGTTTTTTTGAAATTTCATTACTAATTTTTGGAAACTAATTCTAAGGCATTTTTTCATATGCTTACGACTAAACATAAGCCGACTTGGTATATTATTACATTACTGAGACCGGTTGGCTTTATATTGAGATGCAAAATCTTCATATCGAATACTCTTTCATTTTTAGAGAGGGAAATTCATGTGCAGATTGGTTGGCTAAATGTCAAATGCCAGGTGCTTTTGTTGAGGATACTCCTCCACTTTAATTGTACACTCTTATTCAGAGTGACTTATTGGATGCCAGGATACTCCTCCACTTTATTTGTACACTCTTATTCAGAGTGACTTATTGGATGCCCCTTCTATTAGACTTTAATTATGCTTTTTTCTTCTTTCCTTGAGAATACTGTGCTAGCCTGGGATTTTCTTTATTATTTACCAAGATGCTGGAAGTTTGTTGGGCTTTGTTTTTTAAGTATGGTGGTTATTGTTTGGCTTCTCTATGGTAAAATTAATGCATATGGAGCTGCAGACACAAACTTATTTTGTCACTGTTTGACACCAACATTGCACTCTAAAATTGGGTCTTTCCGTAGATTATTCTACTTTTTTGGATTTCATGTTTCCTTCCTTAGCTTTTCTGGTCTGATATTGTTCAATGCTTATTTGACGGGCATGGGATGAATTTCTTGATTCCATCTATTTTTGTTCGGCATTGTCCTAAAATTGGCTTTGCTGGACGCCAACTTTGGGGTCAAACACTTACACATGCTACTCATATTGATTATCAGTTTTCTGTGATTTGGGAGCTTTCTTTTGAGAAGCACTAGTCGTCTAACTCTCCTTTACTTTGTTTAGAATATTTTAGCATGGTGCAACATTATTATGTTTTGCTAGAAGATTGTTTCCATTTTTTACAGGTTCAAAAACTTTTCTTTGTGGCTCTCAATGGAGCAAAAAGCCTCAAGTTTGATATCTTGTTTATCAACACGGATGACATGAGCTTAGAAGTTTATGCTTTTTTTTTTGGGAGAAATGTTTCTTTTGGCATAGTTTTTTTGGGTATACAAGTAATTTTTGGTGTACTTTTGCTACACCACCCTTTTCTTTTTTATTTGTGTGTAGTTGTACTGTGGATTGTGGAACCCCTAAGATTGTGATGTTTTTATTTTTTGTCTTTTTTAGACGGGGATTCATGTTCCCTCCCCAACATTGTAACCTTTTATTTTATTAATGCGTAAGGAGCCATGAGCTGCTCTTATATATATATATATATATATATAAGGGAGCAATAATGGGCAAGGTGCCGGTTTTGGAGGTATCTACACAGGCACCTGGAATTGTTTTTCTATCAAGGACTACACAGGCACCTGGAATTGTTTTTCTACAGCCCTATGAATGCCCGAGATGCACTTGAAACTGAAATAGCTGCTCTTTTGTGGGCACTACATATTGATATTTAGATGAAATGGTTTATATAATGGTTGAAACTGATTGATTCTTGCTTATCCAACATATTGAAGGATCCTTATCTCCTCCCTAGCACATAGTCCAATTGCTCAAACCCATCCAGGAATTTAAAAAACTGTGCCAACTTCAGCTCAATTTCAATTACAGAGAAGGCAACAAACCAGCTAACTGGCTAGCAAGAGTTGTTAGTCAGTCAGATGCCACTTTAGTCTCCATTACTCCTTCCCCTTCTCTATCTTTTTTGTTGAAGGGTGACCTCTTACAAGTCCCCTATATTAGATATGTACTGTGTTTCTCTTCTGTAATATAATTTACCCTTCCTTTTAAAAATAATATATATATATATATATATATATATACTATGGCCAATGATGCTCTTGAAGCTGAGCTTATTGCTGTCTACTGGGCCCTTACATTTGCACAAAAAGCAACTTAGCAAAAAGTATGGATTGAGGTTGACTCTTTACAGCTAATCTCTTTGTTGAATTCTGATCAGCTATCCTCATGGCACCATATGCAATGGAAGCAAAAAATTGGCACTTTTTACAAAATTCTTACAATTCATATGTCTTTCATATATAGAGAAGGAAACTAACCTGCTAATTGGCTTGCCAAAAAAGGAATCTATACCAACTCCATTTCTACTGATACAAGACCTCCTACCCCCTTGCCCTCCTACTCCATGGTGACATGCTGAAGACTCCTCACCTCAGATTCAAACATAGCCTACTTAAATAGATTTAGTGCACTGTTGCTCTTTCTCCTTTTTTTCCTTTTTACTATTCAACTCTCTTGCAAGCATTTTTGAGGATTGGGCTTCCTCCCTTTGTCTGGGGATCCCTCCTTTTGGAACCTTTGTAATACTTTTAATGATCAACATGTAGGGAGCCGTATAATGCTCCTTCAATATATATATATATATATATATATATATATA
>NW_018245346.1:29060-33421 GCF_001263595.1 Phalaenopsis equestris
ATATGTATATTTATTAAAAGAGCTGCTCATGGCTCCTTACACGTTAATAAAAAAGAGGTTACAAAGTTTGTGAGGGATAGTGGATCCCCAACTAAATGCAAAAATACATCAAGTTCTTAGGGGTTCCACTCTCCACGATACAACTCCACGCTAATAAGACTAAATAGCTCAAGAAAAAACCAAACATAAAATGCATGTAATCATCCAAAATGTATACTAACACATAGTATACCCAAAAAAGTTATATGTACACCACATTCCCAAAGTTCAGCAGTGACGAGCAGCAAAATCGTAGTAGAGGCTTGAAGTTCCATTGAGGAATGCAAATATAACACTCGGAACCTATGTCCAAATGCTAGCAAAACTCAAAGAAAAGTTTGCGTCAAAAATATATAACTTTGAGACATAGTATGGTAGAGCTTCAAGCCACAACATATTGCTAATTAATAGATAAATGGAGACATTCCAGGCCTGATAGAGATCGCAAATCTCACCTCTGAAGCAGTGAGAATATTATATCCAAATTGTATATAAATATATATATTTCCCGAAATACTAAGCAGTAAGGATCAGTAAGACCCAAAAAATTCCACATTATAGAGCAGGGAGACCTCCAAGAAAAGGAAACTCTAGGTGCAATAAATTTACTCCCCAAACAAGGATCATGCAAGATAAAACTGCAATAATCATCTGCAAGATAAAACTGCAATAGTCATCATAAGAAACAAAACACAAGCAAAATAGATTGTGAAAGGTGACCAAAAAGCAACTCAGATATAAACCATTAAACTCGCTATCTTCTGATATAAGGCACATTAATTAAATCCCCGTTTAAAAGAGTTTGAAGGTGAGGCGAAGGCAAAACCCCTACCATAATTCTTTGCAGGCCTTGCTTAGCCAACCAATCAATAGCAAAATTACATTCCCTATAAATGAAGTCAACTTGTATAAAAAAATTGTGATATTTTATATAATCATGTATCATATTAAGCAAACAAATGACATTCTAGGTAGGGGTTGTGATTCGATTGAAAATGTTAAAGAGTGCCTTAAAGTCCGTCTCAACACATAAAGCATGAAATTGAGAAAGAACATCAATATTTAATGCATTCCATAGAGAGTAACACTCGACATCCAGAGGTGACGAGGCACAAACAGGCGAGGCAAAATAACAAAGGCAGCTTCCCATAGAATTTCAAAAAATTCCACCCATCCCAGCAGCAGTTATAGTCCAGCTCCCATCCACATTAAGTTTAATCCGACCATCAGAGGGGGGTTTCCACTATAAAAGTGTGGCCCTCCTACCCCTCTATGAAGAATTAGTACTTAATGCAATGTGGTGTAAAGTTTTAGGAAAATAAGCAATTATATATGAAGTGGTAAGAGCGGGTTTAGGGTGGAGAGCCTCGTATTTATAAGCGTTCCTTGTAGACCAAAGAAACCAGAGAATAACAAAAGGAAATAGTTCCAGATTTTCACATAAAATGGGGAAGCCTTCTAAACATTAAGATAATTGTTCCACTCCAAACGATCATAAGATCGTGGAGTCCAATTAATACCAAAATACAAACCAATCAAGCACAAAACCTCAAGAGCAAAATAACAATCAAAGAATAGATGAGAGGCAGTTTCCTCATGAAATTTGCAACGATTACATCTAGAAGCCATACACAAACCCTTTAACTTTAGAATATCATCAAAAGGCAAGAGAAATAAGAAATATCTCCAAAGAAAGAAGGATATAGAGGGAGATAATAAGGCATTCCAAAGATTAGAGGTCCACCTACGAGGAGTGAAAACATGAATATTTTGATATAGCAGTTTAGTGATGGAAACATTAGTGGTAAATTTCCATATAGGTTTATCTAATTTAGTGGCATCAATGGGTATTTTTTGAACTGCCGACTGAGGGATTAACGGTCCCGACACCCGTGTTTGAAATCAGATCAAGTTTGAGGACTGTACTGCTGACTGATCAGAGGAAAATATGTTGAGATTTTCGTACCTATTTTATACTATTTTTTTATGATATTGCAAACTAAGGAGAGATATTTTTTAAGTTTTGTTGCAGGAATGAAGATTTAGGGTCATTGGAGCAAAAAGATGCAAAAAGGAGCGAATTTGGAGCGAAAAGGACCAAAATGTGAAGATTTGAACTAGAGCACTGACAGCGAGCCCAATGGTGTCGACGGTGAGATTTTCCCTAGAATTCAGAATTAATTCACTTTGCAGGCCCGCCGACCGTGCCCTCGAGGCCGCCGACCGCGAGCTCGGCTATTATGTCCAACTAGGCATTGGATGAGGACGAATTTTTTAGGGGTGCTTAGGTAACACTTGGGAAAGCTCATCCACAACTTTAAAAAAGGATTTTGGCCGAAAATTGGAGAGGTCCGTGATGTTAGAAAGGCCTTCGAGAGAGAGAGACTCAAAATTGAAGTGTGAAAAAAGTGTAGAGAGTCTAAATTGTGAGGAATTCTTTGAGAGATTGTAAGAGTGGAGGGAAAGTGAGAGAGCGAAATCCTGTGTGCTGTAAAGAAAGGAAGAGATTCAGAGGAACTTCGAGGAGTTTTCTTGGGAAGAAATTAGAGATAAGTTTATTCATTGTTGTAGTTTGTATGACTTTGATTTTATACATGAATTCCGAGTTTTGTTGTGTTTTCCCCATGAGATCTGAGTAGTTTTCTCTGTCGTTCTCCTTGTCTTGAGATTTTTGAAATGGTGATTTGAATTTGTTGAGCCATGAATTTGTCAAGGAAATTGTGGTGATCTTTTCACTTTGATCATAATTTACTTTCAATCTAGCCAATTGATTTCTTAAAATATGTTGAATTTTACAACTAAAGTGAAGATTTCTTCCAAGATTCAAGGAGGTCAAAGCCCTTGGAAATTGGGTGCAAATAAATAGGAAAATAAAATTATCGGGCGTAGAATTGGAGATTTTAGAGTGACAAACTAAAATCCCCAATTTGGTCCTATCGTTTGGGTGTTGAAGTGTAGATGTTAGATCCCTCAGGTGAGGGGAACGTGGGAGCTCTAAAGTGAGAGCCGGTATCCTCCCAGCCTAGCCGCAGATCCAGTAAACAAGCGTAGGACTAGTCAATGTTCTTTATGCCTGGACCAAAGGGTAAAGAATAGGTATGCTCCTATTTGGCACAATACAAATTGAACTGATTCACTTTATTCATTCACTAGAAGGATGTTTTCTTATGTATTGTGTATTGAATATCACATTAAAAACCTCATTAGTATAAATAGTTATTTAAGAGTTATTAAAAATTACATATTTATTTCAATTGCCTATTAGTGATAGATTAGCAAATTGAATTCCATTGTTGCGATTGAGTATTGCTTTTTCTAATATCTTAGTTCGTAGTTTTAATATTACTCCGTATGGGATCGATAACTAGAACTCCATTAGAGCCCTATATTACTTGAGCGATACGTGTACATGCGTTGATAAGTGTGACTTTACAATTATTGAATATTTTATACATCCATCTTTATTGAATCTATAGCTGTTATTAAATTTTGGTACAGTTGCTGAGGAATTAAATCTTTTAGCAGCAGTATTAATTACTTATATTTTTAAGCACATATAAAGTCGCTGTCAAGTTTTTGGCGTCGTTGCCTGGGAGTAAATAAGAATCATATTTAGAGTAACGGACAAATTAGGATTATTAGAAAATTTTTACTTGAATTGAAATTTATTTTCTTATTTTAGTTAACTGATTTACTGTGTACCGATTTCAAATAGTATGTGTAAATTTGGACCTAAAAATCTTGTACAATATGATTCAAAATTAGAACGCTTTGTTAGAAAATTTAGAAGACTGAGAAGAGAACCTAGAAATTCTGATACATTAGAAAACAACATGAACATTCAAGGAATAGAAAATGAACACCAACCTAGACCCCTAGGAGATTATGTAAATCCTATATCAGATGAAATTCACCTATTTATCCAAAATCCTGATGTAGCTGCTAATTCATTTGAGCTTAAACCTGCTTTTATCCAAATGGTACAAAACAATCAATTCGGAGGTACACCAATTGAAGATCCTAATTTACACCTCACTAGGTTTTTAGAACTGTGTGCTACTTTTAAATATGACAGAGTTTCAAACAATGTTGTTAGACTTAGACTTTTTCCTTTTTCACTAAGGGATAAGGCTAAGATGTGGTTGAATTCATTAGCACCATGAACTATTAGAGTTTGGGGAGAACTTTCAAAGAAATTTCTATCCAAATATTTATCTCCATCCAAAACTGCTAAACTTAGAAACGACATAACATCATTTTGTCAAATTGATGGAGAGTCAATATACGAAGCTTGGGAGAGATTTAAAGATCTTCTTAGGAAA
>NW_018245346.1:33579-40360 GCF_001263595.1 Phalaenopsis equestris
CCCTCTGAAAGGGTAAATCCTAAAAGAGTAGCTAGTATCCATGATTCAGATGCAATATCTACGTTAGCTTCGCAGATTGATACAATATCAAAGAAATTAGATCATTGTGGGATGAATTATTCTCCAACACCTCTTATGATGGAAGAGAATTCATTTGGGCAATTTGTGGATGTTCAAACTTCATATGAGACTTTAAATGCTAATAATAGACCCAACAACCCCCTATTCAAACAATTATAACCCAAGTTGGAAGAATCATCCAAATTTTACTTGGAATAAAAATTCTTCTACAAATCAACAATGGTCAAACAACCCTATGAACCCATTAGGAAATTCATCCAACGAAGGAAATGTTAATAATAGCCCTTCATATCCTTCAGGATTTAACAGTAACACTCAAATTAAGGAGGAGAAGTTGTCTGTGGAAGAGATGATATTAAACATGGGTCAACAATTGCAGAATCAAGGAAATCAATTACAAATTCAAGGAAACCAATTACAAAATCAAGGAGCTGCTATTAAAAATATTGAAAACCAATTGGGTATATCGTTACTGCTCTTAGTAATCAAATATTGGGAAATTTTCCTAGTACTGTTGAACCAAATCCTAAAGATCAAGGAAAAGAACAGATAAAAGCGATAGAATTATGAAGTGGGAAAGAATTATAAACAAGAGTGCAAAAAGAAATGGAAACTAAAAAAAAAGAAAGTGGATACCAAAAAAGAAAAGGATCATGAATACCCGGATTTAGAATATCCACTTACACCAATGAAAATTACTGTGGAGAAACGTCTACCACCGTTTCCTCAGAGATTGAAGCAACACAATCAGAATAAACAATTTTCCAAATTTTTAGAAATTCTTAAGAAGTTTAACGGTAAATATTTCCTTCATAGAAGCTTTAGAGCAAATGCCCAATTTTGTGAAATTTATGAATAATATTCTGAACAAGAAAAGGAATTTCAGGGATAACAAAACTGTTGCACTTAGCGAAAAGTATAGTGCAATTATTCAGAAAAAGTTTCCAGAAAAAATAAAGATCCTGGCAGTTTCACTATACCGTGTGCTATCGGGGGAAATTTTTAATTTTTGGAAAGACTTGTCACTTACCAGTAGAATTGGAGCATAAAACATATTGGGCGATTAAATAATTCACTTATAATTTGAAAGATACTGGTAAGAAGAGATTGTTACAACTAAATGAATTGGAAGAATTAAGAAATGAATCTTATGATAATGAAAAAATTTATAAGGAGAAACTAAAGTTATGGCATGATCAAAATATTAATCAGAAGAACTTTGAACCAAGACAAAAAGTTTTATTTTACAATACTAGGCTAAAGTTATTTCCTGGGAAATTGAAATCTCGTTGGTTAGGACCCTTTACTGTGACTCAAGTTTATACTTACAGACCTGTTGAAATTGAAGATCAGAAGATTGGAAATAGATTTAAAGTAATTGGACACATATTAAAACCATATGTTGATGGTAAAAGACCAAATTTTAAAAAGTTTTTAATGATCAGTCAACCTTAATAACACCTAAATAGGTCGGGCTAACAACATTAAACCAAGCACTTTATGAAAGGCAACTGATAATTATCTTTATTTTTATTATGATTATAGTAATTTTATTTTGAAATTATCATTAGTTTGTGGTAGTATTAAGTTCTACTACTCTTATTTACCCTTGAATCATCATAAAAATTGGATCTATAGAGAAAAATTGGAACGTATTCAGACCAGAGCGAAACTAGACCAGAGCCGTATTCAGACCAGAGCGAAACTGTACATTTTTTTCCTTGGGCACCGACGGCGCCATCGATGCCATCGACGATGGGTTTTTTCTGAGAGTTCAGGAAATTAATTATAGAAGGGTCACCAAAGACACCCTCGACCCCGCCGACGGTGAGACCGATGAGATGGCGGTTTTTGGAGTTTGAATGGCAGTTTTTGGCGATTTTTGGGCGGGAGTTACCCTTTTAAACTCCTAAATTTGATTCCTAGTTCATATTTTCCCCCATAAAGTCATATTTCCTCCAAAAAATGAAGTGAAACTCCACCAATTTCATTCCTAGGGCGTTCAATTCCCCAGATAATCCTAGAATATGAGTGTTCAATCGGCAAAAGTTTATTAGTGCGGAAGCGCAACAAATCTTCAACAAGGACTGACGAAGAAAAGATTAATTAAGGAACAAGGATTCGTAAATCGTGGATTGATAATCCCTCTATGGTAATTGAAGAGATGATAGTGCGGTGAAGATGGGAAGTGCTGTGCTATACTACCCTCGCCGTGGTTGTTCCTGTGGTGAAGGAATTTTATGCAAATTTGCACGGAATCAACTAGGGAGTTGTTTATGTGTGAGGTAGATAGATCACTTTCACTCTTTCATAGATCAATGAATTATACATGATCGAGAACGTTCTTGTGTTCCATTATTCTAACTTCATCCCGACAAGAAACCAGATGAATGAGATTCACCAATATTTAACGGACGAAACTGAAGCCTAGGAAATGAGAGAAAAAGAGCATGTTAGTTCTTTTGCAACACTCTTAAATCCCATTTCAAAACACTGGCACTTCTTCATTTCTATGAAACTGTTATCGACAATGAAGATCGGTAAACTTTTTAAAGAAATTGCTATTCTGAATTGCTGCATCCAAATGGGACTACCGATCGATATTGGATCAATAATTGTGAAGTCGGTCTTGGGCCTGATTGTTCATGGATCAACTTATGGGTTTGGATACCTTTCCACAATTTTCTCACTTTGTAGTCAGTTCCAAGTGTCTTACAAAAATTGGGAAAAGGTACTTCTACCTTGGAAGCCTTTGGGAAATGAGAGATTTCCAGCTTTTGAAGATGAAAATGACATGACTGTTATGGTAGATCAAGCATCTCAGAATTCACTGTCGATTCAACCCTTAGTTTCTGACAAGACTCTGGTAATCCTATGCAGAATCAAGAAATTAGAGAAGGAAGTACAAAATGTCATAAATGCAATTAATAATATCTCTGATTTCTTCAATCATCTAGACTGGAGGATGAAAGAACATTTTGAGCACTCTGGACATTTAGAAGATAGTTTGATACGACTAATGAAGAAGATGAAATTGATAGAAGAGGATTCTGCTGAAGAATTTCCTTACCGCCCCTTTTATAACCTCTTTGTTCATGGGCAATCAATGGGTGGTCTGAAGAATAGTAGATTTATATTACAATTAAAATGCAAAAATAAAAATCATGTTACATTACAATCCGCAAAATACTAATCAACATCTATTATACTACACCTACAAATTTAACTACCGCACTAACTTTATAACAAAAATTAAAAATTATCCAAGTGTGACATAACAATAAAAATGAAAGTTCAAATACACACAAACATCCATTTCTATTACAAAAGATCACGAAAATAAAAGTACAAGTACAAGTACATCAATTATTGTCAGGTATCAAAATCCCAAACTATGTCTTCGTCTCCTTGATCAGTAGTTGGATCGGGTTGATACTGAGTATATCAGGGGCACTCATGAAAAGTAACATCAGCCTCACCTCTGTAGTGTCGGGCCTGAGCTTCGTAATAAGCAACCTCAAAATTTGAATGCCTTTGAAGGTACTCACTATCATAATCGTATCGACTTTCTAAACCTCCAATCCTTTCATTTTATAATTCTATACTCTTTCACTGCAAGGTCAACTCATTCATCAGATTAATCAAAGTAGGGGAACTAGAAGGTGGAAGATCATAACTTGTAAAGGGGACATCTCTACTAGTAGAAGGTTCTTGACTCCTACTTCTAGTTCTCCATTTCTCATGTGATTCATAATTTTTCAAATTAGCTTTACTAATGGGTTTCATAGGGTAAACCATTCTTCATCTCCTCCAGCTTCCACTCCAGAAAGTTGGCAAAGTGCATAAATACAGGATGTCCTAGACCTCCACTTGTTTCACTCATTTACATAGTCAATATATTCTTAAAAATGATTCTCCCCACATTTATATTTCTATTATTCTGAATACACGAATTCAGAATAGCTCTATCTCTAGTTACTTCACTATGGTGATAGGTTAGTAACAGAGTAGAGGAAATAAAATAGAGCCACACTTTAGAGGTGGCATTTAACATTGAAGCCGAAAATTTTACCCGTTCTCATTGCTTAATCTTCCATGTTCCTTTCACATCAATGAGAAAGTTGATCACATCATTCAGGGGGCCTTCCATAGTACTGAAAGATTTAAAATGGTAGTTATAAGAGTCTGGGACTTCGTAAAAGGTGTTAATGCGGGTGACATTAAATTCAATAGGAAATCCTCGCACTTGCATGATTCCATCTTCAAAATAGAATACGTTGGCATAGAATTCTTTCACAATATTTGCAGCGGCCTTATTGGTGGTATAACAGAAGTTCTCCCACCTCCGCTCAGTAATAACTAGTTCAATTTCTCCTCCCGGACTTCAAAAACCTGATGTTGTATAAACTTCTTTCCTTCAAACACTGAAGTAAACCTTGATTGAGCCTTCGCATTGACGAAGCAAGACTCGTTGAACTCAAGTCGTCTCTTTTGTCGTGGAGCCATTTCAATCTAATCACAATTATAGAAAAATTCCAAAATATACTTCAAATATGCAAATAATGGCTTCCAAAAGTAATCCTAAGAGTTCAACACTAAGTTCCATGAATTTCTTTCCAATATTTTCTTTACATATTTTCTTCACATTCTCAAATTTTTTGGATCTCCTAAATGTGGAAGAATTCCATGGTGAAAATTAAATATTTTTAGTTTGGAGTGAAGCACTTACCTAGAGATGATCAAATCCAATGTCTAAATGCCTTGAAATTGCCTCCCAATCTAAGATCTCTCAAGCCCTAGGTCAAAAGTCGCATTTTTCAGAAGAAGGGAATGATGAATAGTGGCAGTTAACTGGTCAAAATCACGGCTAAAGGTGTTTTTGGGATCTCGCCATTGGTGGGGTATCCGGCGCAGTCAACACGCTCTATTGAAATTTTATCCTAAGTCTCGGGAAAAGTCCGACGCAAAGGCGTCGAGGGCGTCGTCGGTGGGCTCTATTAAATTGGTTCAATTTCCAGATTTTTTTTATTTTGATCAATTTCAAGCTTCAACAACATCCACTAAATCATTATAGACTTAATTTTAAGTGATTAAATGATGTACTTATCGCAAATAAACTTTCACAACACAAAACATCACATTTATATATAAATTCCAAGGGGGTACAATATACATTACATAACACACCTAAGTTTGGTATTTTCTCAACCTCAATACATTAATTCACCATCACAATCCAAGACACAACCCTCAAAATGTTGAAAAGAAAACATCCTATGCTTAGCCTCAACTATACAGAGATATAAAGCATAATTCTAAAGCAAAGAAAGTGTAAATTTCAAATCAAACTACATACATAGACAGACAAGTAGTAATATAAATCTACTATTCTTCAGATTCAGTATTAGATTCTCCTCTGAAATCACCCATTGATTGCCCATGAACAAAGAGGTTATAAAAGGGTCGGAATGGAAATTTTTCAGTGGAATCCTCTTCTATTAACTTCATCCTCCTCATCAGTTCTATCAAACTATCATCTAAATGTCCAGACTGTTTGAAATGTTACTTCATCCTTCAGTCTAAATGATCAAAGAAATCAAAGATATTATTAATCACATTCACGACATTTTGTACCTCTTTTTCCAATTTCTTGATTCGGTGCAGGATCACAAGAGAATTATCAGGGAGTAAGGGTTGTAATGCTTATTTGAAAACTTATGAATCACATGAGAAATGGAGAACTAGAAGTAGGAGTCAAGAACCTTCTACTAGTAGAGATGTCCCCTTTACAAGTTATGACCTTCCACCTTCTAGTTCCCTTACTTTGACTGATCTGATGAATGAGTTGACCTTGCAGTGAAAGAGTATAGAATTAATAAATGAAAGGATTGGAGGTTTAGAAAGTCGACACAATTATGATAATGAGTACCTTCAAAGGCATTCAAATTTTTAGTTTGCTTATTATGAAGCTCAGGCCCGACACTACAGAGGTGAGCTTGATGTTAGTTTTCATGAGTGCCCCTGATATACTCAGTATCAACCCGATCCAACTGCTGATCAAGGAGACGAAGACATAGTTTGGGATTTTAATATCTGATAGTAATTGACGTATTTGTACTTGTACTTTTATTTTCGTGATCTTTTGTAATAGAAATGGATGTTTGTGTGTATTTGAACTTTCATTTTTATTTTTATGTCGCACTTAGATAATTTTTAATTTTTGTTATAAAGTTAGTGTGGTAGTTAAATTTTTATGTGTAGTATAATAGATGTTGAGTAGTATTTTGTGGATTGTAATGTAATGTGATTTTTATTTTTGCATTTTAATTGTAATTTTTTTTTTGTTTAGTATTGGGGTTGTGTTAGGGAATGTTGTGTTTGTTTAATGTTTTAGTTTTATACTTATTTCAAAATTTCATTACCCAACAATTTCTCTAGTGATTTGTATGTGCAGAAAGCTCTTAATGTTAATGACCAGGAGAAGTAGAAATTTTGAGAAGGACTGCAAAAATTTTATAATGATTAAAATGCCTAGAATACTGAGGTATGATTTATATTTAGAGTTTTTTCTTTCCACCTGTATCATTTCATAGAAGAAACTGGAAATTCATTTGAGAAGAAAAATTTGAGGCTCAATGATGTTAAAGCTATGAAACATTTATAAGGTAAGGGAATGCTTTGAGTTTCAAATTTAGGGAAA
>NW_018245346.1:40540-42097 GCF_001263595.1 Phalaenopsis equestris
GGAAAGAAAGGTAATGTTCAAAATCATTAAAGGCTATCCAAATATAGTAATCCTCACTTGAAAAAGAAAAAGAAAGGATTGACAATGGTCCCTGAAAAGAAAAGAAAAATATATCGGATTGAATGCAATCCAAATGAAAAAGAGAAAATATATATATATATATATATATATATATATATATGGACTATCATTTGAATATTCTACGTGACTTAATACTGCAACATATAGTCACTCTTGAAATGAATAGAAGACTAGAACTCTTAAACTTGATGACTAGATAATCTTGTAGCTACAGAGTTAATTTAATTACTTGAGTTTTCTCTGAAAATCTCACTATGGTATTTATCTAAATCAAACTTATAGTTTTTTTGAATTAAAACTTTACTACAATAGATCATAACATTTATGTAGTACTAAAATTACTTGAGGACAAGTAATAGTTAAGTTTGGGGGATTTTGACCAAAGGAAAATATGTTGAGAATTTTGTACCTATTTTATACTATTTTTGATGATATTGCACTTTAAAAAAAGGTATTATTGATGTTTCGTTGCAGGAAAGATGAATTAGGGTCATTGGAGCAAAGATATGCAAAAAGGAGCGAATTTGGAGCAAAAATAACCAAATTGTGAAGATTTGAACTAGGACGCCGACGGCGAGCCCAATGGCGCCTACGGCGAGATTTTCCCGTGACTCAAGAATTAATTCACTTAGAAGCTACGACGAGATTTTCCCGTGACTCAAGAATTAATTCACTTAGAAGGCCCGCCAACGGTGCCCTCGAGGCCGCCGATGGCGAGCTCGGCGCGGTAGGTGAGCCGATAAGATAACGGTTATGTCCAACTAGGCATTGGATGAGGACGTACTTTGGAGGGGTGCTTAGGCAACTCTTGGGAAAGCTCGTATTTTAGAGGGGTGCTTAGGCAACTCTTGGGAAAGCTCATTCACAACTTTAAAAGAAAATTGTAACCGAAAATTGGAGAGGTCCTGGATGTTAGAAAGGTTTTAAAAAGAAGCTTTTGGCCGAAAATACAGTGGGTGTAAAGTGTTGGGAAAGTGTAGCAGTGTAAATTGTGAGAAATTCTTTGAGAGTTTGTAAGAGTGGAGGGAAAGTGAGAGATTTCTTCCTCCTTGCCGCTTCAAAGAGGAATTCTGTTTGTTGTAAAAGAAAGGAAGAGATTCAAAGGAACTTCGAGGATTTTTCTTGAGGAGAAATTAGAGATAAGTTTATTTATTATTGCAATTTGTATGACTTTGATTTTATATATGAATTCTGAGTTTTGTTGTGTTTTCCCGTGAGATCTGAATAATTTTCTCTATCCTTCTCCTTGTCTTGATATTTGTGAAATGGTGATTTGAATTGGTTGAGCCACAAAAATGTTAAAGAAATTGTGATGATGTTTTCACGTCAATCTTAATTTACTTTCAATCTGGCCAATTGATTTGTTAAAATATGTTGAATTTTACAACTAAAGTGAAGATTACATCCAAGATTCAAGGAGGTCAAAGCCCTTGAAAGTTGGGTGCAAATAAATAGGGAAATATAATTATCGGGCAT
>NW_018245346.1:42238-49646 GCF_001263595.1 Phalaenopsis equestris
GTAGCCCCCCCACCCTAGCCTCAGATTCAGTAAACAAGCATAAGATTAGTCAATGTTCTTTACGCCTGGACCAAAGGGTAAATAATAGGTATGCTCCTATTTGACACAATACAAATTGAACTGATTCACTTTATCCAGTCATTATAATTTCTTGACAAGGAGAATGATGTTTTCTTATATATTGAATATCACATTAAAAATCTTATTAGTATAATTAGTTATTTAAGAGTTATTAAAATTACATATTTATGTCAACTGTCTATTAGTGACAGATAAACAAATTGAATTTCATTGTTACGATTGAGTATTACTTTTTCTAATATCTTAGTTCGTAGTTCTAATATTACTCCCTGTGGGATCGATATCTAGGACTCAATTAGAGCCCTATATTACTTGAGTATATATATTATATGTCCCTCCGAAGCGCGCGATGGGATTCCGATTCCGGAGATCGACAGCTTCTGGCTACTCCGCTGGGGAAATTTTTTTCTTTCCATTTAAATGAGAGAATATTATCTTCATACATCAATAATGTGTCCATGTCCCTTATGAACCAAAATTACCCTTCTTCCGTTGGCACGCTTCACCAATTTATGTCTTGGAAAACTGCGGTCAACTCTTTTAGACTTCAAGACTTTTTGTTCAATCACCTTTGACTCGGGTGGTTGTGAAGTTCATTAGGACTTTTGATCTTTATGTGGGGTCGGACCCCCAATAGGTGTGTTGGTGGACTAGTTCGGCCAGAGCGATATGCATTGTGAAGTTGGTCCTACACTGGGTCGTAACACTTTACTTTCCCTTTCATATCTTTTTGGTTTTGGTTTTTTATATTGCAAATTAAACAGATTTAGGTTGTGTTGCACTTTCTTTTTAAACTTTCTTACTTAAATTAATTAAATCCTTCTAATTTCAAACTATTTTTTCTAAATTTTGAAATCTTCACAAACTAAAATAAAATAAGGACTAGCCCAGTCTATAGATCAACCTTTGTTAATTTTTAGTGTTCACACTAAAATTTTCACACTAAGTGTTCACACTAAAATTACAAAGTATTAGCTAAAAAACTAAACCTAGTGCTTTCTTTTTGAAGCTACTGCAGTGACATTACCTACGCTCACTTTCTCTTGCAACCTGCCAACAAGCTGCAATGCTCGAAATGTCGCTCCCACTAACAAGTTTGGAGAAGGATTTGATGAACTTGAAGTCGAGCTTGGAAAGACTCCCTTTGTCATAATGAAAGTTACCGCTCTGGAAGTTCAGGAGCCTTCTGCTGAGTTCGGCTTGAACTGCTCCCAGCATTTCCCTTCTAACAATAAGGTAATGACTACTGCCACCAAGATACATGCTAGATATGTTTTTCTCATTTCTGCTCAAGGAAAAGAGGTTATGATCATCGAAGATACAACCAAAGGATTCACCGTCCTGCCATCGGTGTTCAAAATTAGATCAAGTTTGAGAATTGCGCCATTAAATAGGTCACAAAGAAGAAACTGCAGCCAAAAGATTCAAAAGGCTACTAAAGCCCAAATTTTTGAAGAGGTTTTTGAAGAGGTGTCTGTTGATTGTTGATGAAATTCCTCACTAGGAGGAACTAGGATTGCTAGAGACCTATCCACTTTTGTGAGGGAGTAGGTTCCATCCCCTAATGGACACTAATGGGTATGAAAGTATCTAGAAGATTGCTACTTCTTTACCATCACCCCATGGACATGGTGGGGAGAGGAAGAAGCTCACTCCTATCACCTAAGTCACTACAATTTTCTAGAGACTAGCTACCAAAGAGAGTTATTCAACTAGTGAATTACATAAATGAGTGGGATGTGTAGTATCCTTCACATGAAGAAATAAATTCTAAGAGATATCAAATCTCCCAAACAATCTCAAATAATAATGGAAACTTTGCCTGCTCGCATTTTTTTTAGGTTTCGCTTTTGAAGAAGAGTTGATATTATTAGTTAACAATCCTAAGGATGTTTATAACATTTCGAAAAAAAAGATGAAGAAGTTACCCGGTACTGTATCTGGTTTGCAATATGATGAGCATACCTCTCTCTGACATGTCAATGCCTCTGTTGAGACACCCCATCTCAAAACATCACAATCAAAGAAAAGGTATGGGTACCTAAGGTTGTTGTACCAATACAGTTTAGTGATCCTGTATGGGAGGATCATAGAATGAAGCAATGGTCCAAAGTATCCAACATCGTCGCAGCTGTTGTTACTGAGTTAGATAAACAACTGGAGGATGTTCAGCAGAATCCCCCAGATCTCGAGATGATACAAGAATCAATAATTGAAGAAAAGGTTGATAAGCTTAGGGTCGATATTTCTGAGTTAGCTCAAGAACATGGACTCCATTGATGATGATGAAGATTTTGACTTTAATGACTATCTTGATGAAGACTTTATGGATATATATGTCATCAAAATTAGAGCTACTGCATCTACACATGACGCCCAACCTCTTGTTGAAGAGAGCATCATAGATGATTTGCGTAGAACTATTCTACTAAGGCATGAGCAAATCAACCAAATGGAGAAAAGGATGAAAGAGATGACCACTTCCATGGCTGTCATAGCTATAGTTCATGGACAGTCTCAACCACAAAAATTAGCTTCAATAGAAGTCAACGAGCAAAATATAGTTCAAATTACAGGCGAAAGGAGAGAAGTTTCCTCGGCTAACAGAGATGACCAACAAAAGGACTCTCCCTAAAGTGTCATACAAGAGAAGAAATTTAAAGAAATGGTCGAGTAATTTAGGGAGGCCTTGACCCAATCTAAGGGTGTGCATTGATTTTAAAGGGTAAACCCTACCCGGAGGAGTTCAATGTCATACCCTACACGCCTACACGAAGGGTTTTATGTCACCAAACTTTAAGAAATTTCACAGGACTGGAAATCTCAGACAGCATATAGAAAATTTTCGAGCCAGTTGTGGAAATACTGGAAGTAATAAAGCCTTGCTTTTCCATCAGTTTGTCAATAGCTTATTAGAGATAGCATTTGATTGGTAGGTCCTGTTGCCCAACAGATCAGTGAAGATGTTCTCCAAGGTAGAACAATTTTTTGTAAAGAGATTTTCTAGAGCACAACATCATGTTTTTACTGTAGATCTTGCAGTGGAAAAAAAAGCCTAACGAGACTTTAGCGGATTATATCTTGAGGTGGAGAAACCTTAGCATGAAATGTTAGCCTTAGCTATAGGAACATCATGCAATTGAGATCCTATTGAAAAGCATCCATGGTCCAATAGCTTTCATGCTTAAGGGAATCACCATCAAGTCATCCGAGAAACTAATTAGTAAAGCTTGCAATGTGCAAGAAGAAGTCAAGCATATGGACTCTCATGAAAAGGCCGAGAAGACTATAACAACTCAACTATTTAAGAAGAAGTATGAGACAATGGCAAATTGATAAGGGAAAGCAGCCGATGAAGATACAAGCAGAGCATTTTCATCAAGGTTCCCAGCCATCATAATGCAAGCTCAGCAACAAACACAACAGTATGCTCAGCCTAGCCAGTAGTTGCACTAGAGAGGATCATACTTAATAGAGAATTAGAGGGGTCTATCCATTTCAGAATGAAATAAATCAGTATACTCTTTCAATGAAGAAGTTGTATCCAAAATGTTCAGAAGTCTAATGAAGAAACCTGAGTTTAGCTTGTTAGATTCAAGGAAGCCTGAGGAAGTCGACAAGAGAGATCAGCCCAATTATTGCTTATACCACAAATTTTTTGGACATACTTGGACATACTATAGATGAGTGTTTCATCTTCAAGGATTGGCTCAAGAAAAATCTTAAAGTAGGGAGTACAACTATCTCAAAAGAATATTTAAAAGAACCTGAATAAGGTTATGTAAATATGATTTTAGCCAAGCCAATCACTCTCATAGTTCCATATTTAGCAAAGGATGGATGGAGTACACTTTGGAGCATGTCATCTAAGAAGATACTGGATCAAATTTAGACCACTTCAGCTCAAGCAACCATTCAGAGTCGACAACCTGCTTAGCCTAGATAGAGATTTCGCTAGAGAAATTGTCGCAACCAGAAGAGAAAGAAAAGAGCAACATCATGAAGACCGATAGTGCAGGGGGTAGGATAGGGGCTGCCACTATTAGATTGGTTGTCTCAGATTTGGGGAAGAAAATCCTCAAACCCATGACCATGTATGATTATCTTTTTTCCCTTCCGAGGTATTATAAGTATAATGACTATGATTTTGGCTACCTTTTTACTATTTCTAGTGATAATGTAAGTAAATTTCCTCAATCTAACTTTTCTCTTGATTCCCAAACCAATCCTCAAATTGTACTTAATTCCGATGAACCCGATAACGAGAATGAAGAAGACATCGACAATACTTGTTACAATAGCACTGAGAGTGAGGAGACAATCCTTGAGTGTCACGGTGCACCACTTGCTATCAACTTGGATCTCTCTGAGGAAGAAGAGACACTTGAAATTTTACCTATAATTGTACAAGAAGGAGAAGAAATTATAGAAATAAACTTAAGGAGCGGGAAAGTCTTACCCTTAAGAATAGCACCAGTGGATAAAGGAAAACAAATAGTAACTCAAGAAGAGAAACCTCCACCTCCACCAGTGGAAGAACCACATGGCCAATTAAAATCGTAGGATTATATAAGGTGGATTACAACGTGCTAGCTCATCTTAGGGGGTTGCTGACCAAACTAAGCATTTACAACGCTTTAATCTTGTCAAAGAAAATGGGAGAGTCTATGGTTACAGGCTTACTATACCTACAGATTTGTTTAACTTAGTTGGCCAGCACATTGTCGGATTAAGTTTGTTTGATAAAGGAACATCCTGGGATAACCTTCACTTATAAAGAATTGCTGCTCGGTACCACTGATCATAACCGTCTGCTCTACATCTCTGCTAACATTGGCAGATTGGTGTTCTCCAGAATTTTGGTAGATCTTGGAGCATCACTCAACCTAATGAGCCTATGTACATTGGCCTATTTGGACATAGAGGCTCAGGAGCTTACAATCGATAAAATGATGTTAAGAGGATTCAAACAAAAGGGAGAAAGAGCCCTTGGATTAATCACATTGCTTATGAAAGTTAAAGAATTAGTAACAACTGTTAAATTCCACATCACTGACACCGAGACCAATTTCAATTCTTGGTTGACCGTGGATTCACGAACACAATATAGTTTTGTCATCCATACACCAATGCATTAAGTATTACAAGGAAGGACAAGAACATTGCATCAATGAAGAGTTAGAACCATTTTCACTTCATGAAGTTGACATTCATGAAGATGCCACCTACTACATGGCTCCAAAGAAAACTGTTTTCTCTCATGAATTTGTGCCAAATAATAGTGAAGATTCAGAATCTTCACAAGGGAAATCCATTCATCTCCACATCAACAATCTTCCTACAGTCTTTTACAACAAGTTGTTGGTGGTTCTTTTCCCGAGGTCGAGGATAGGGATGTGGATGGAGAAGAACCAATAAAAGTGTTGAATGAACTAGGCCAACCATCAACATCAACATGGAGGAAATTTTTGATGAAGAAAGCTCTGAGGAAGAAATGATGATGATAAAACAGAATAAACCACAATACAAGATATCCTTAGAAGGTGTAGAGAAAATCCAATATGAGTTGATGTATGATTAGATAAACCACTATGTGAATGGCATGACCCTTTCTCCAATCCACCCTCAAAAGGTTGAGAGTTTAGAGGTCAAGGAAGTTCATAGTGTTGGTTAAAAGCAGATCAAGTTAGCTCAAGTTCTAACATGCATCCCCTTCATGCTCTAAAAATCTTGTAAATTTAGAAGAAAATTCTAATGAATTAATGGAATTGCCTTTTTGTTGCTTTTCTCCATGTGTACAAAAATTAATTTAACAGGGATATGTGCCAAATTAAATGCCAAGAGAAATGCTACAAATTTTTGAAAAATTATGGAATGTTAAAAGTCAAACTTCTAACTCGAAAGAGGGTTTTAGATTTAGTATTGTAGGACTTGTTGATGATTCAGAATTTTGTATGATCGTTACTAGTGAATCGGAGAATTTGAAGAAGAAATTAAGTCAACGGTTGATGAGTTAAAAGAAATCAATCTCGGGACTGAGGAGCAGCCCCGACCCACCTTCACAAGTTCTCTACTCAACAAGGAATAATCCACATAATTAATAGAGTTATTGTCTGAATTTAAAGATTACTTCACATGGAGCTAAGATGAAATGTCAGGACTGTCAGGAGAAGTTGCAGTTCATAAACTCTAGGTGGACAAAGATATGACCCCGGTAAAACAAGCTCCAAGAAGAATGTACCTCAAAATAAAGAAACAAGTCATTATCAAGGTGAAGAAATTAATAGATTCTAAATTTGTAAGAGAAGAGCAATACCTCACATGGTTAGCCAACATTGTGCCAATTAAGAAGAAAATTGGACAAATCTATGTATGTGATCCCGATTTTTTATATGTAAGGATTTATGACGTTGACAACACACCAATGCCAAAAACTTGATTTGTGTACTAAAAGTATGTTGTGTAAAATATATATAAGTATAGGCAATTATTAATGGGATTCTATGCAAGTATGCTGTTGACCTCTTTTTTTATTGAGGTTTATTTTTTTCCTCCTTAGTAGCCTTCTAGCCATAGGATTTTCCTATAGACTAGTCTTAGAAATTCCTAGAAAACTAGACATGGCACCCTCACCATTAGAAATTCAACCCTCTTCTTTACTCAACCTGAAGTTCCACATGTGTTGCTCTCAACCTCTAGCACTTAGTAGGTGGGGTCACTGTGGGGGAAACTCGAGATGAGTCACCGATAGGATTGCTAGACCTTAGGGTTGACCTTGGGTGTTGGTCTGGAGCTAAGGCACTCAATACACTAATATGCACCCACAATCGCTCACAACCCTGAACTCAAATTTCTAGCCTAGATCCCTTAATCTTTTGGGATACTCATGTAGATGGTCCCCTAAACCTACTAGCCCTAGGGTTATGTTTTAGCTAAGACCACTATGTAGAGGACCCAAAATGGGGTTCTCATTGGTCCATGGCTTATTGGTGATGCTTGGTACCTCAAATATACCAAAATACCCATCTTGGCCTTTTACCCCTAAAACACCCCCTAATTACCAAAATACCCCTCTTTGACCCAAAATTTCAAAAATTTCAAAAATTCACAGAAAACCCAAGAAATCCCTAATATTCCTAATTTCATTTATTTCAACTAACCCATGACCCAATTTTGCCAATTTGACCATATTTAACCAAAATCCCTAAATTGCCCTTTTAAGACCCAAATTTCCCCAAATCCAACTCAAATGTCCACCAATTTGATCTCAATTGACCCAAATTCCAATCTTAAACTCAAATTCACTTTTGATATGACCAAACTAAAC
>NW_018245346.1:49767-50330 GCF_001263595.1 Phalaenopsis equestris
AATGTTTTAATGTTGAAAAATCTTTATGACATTCCTATACATCAAAATCAACCATCAATTGACATTGGTGAAGCCTTAAATCCATTTGATTTTGGCATAAATCCAAAATTCCCAAATTTAACCCCAAATTGGCTAAGTCCCCAAATTTCACCCAATTGATTGCCTTAACCTCCAAATTGGAATCCAATTCATGTTGAAAACTCTTCATGAGGTTCCTATTGACCATTTAAAACAAACAATTTGGACTTAGCCCAAGGCTAACCCAAAAGGAGCTCCCGTATATTCACGACAGCCACCAATCACTGCAACCTTTCCTGAACCACAAAAAAAGCTATGCTGACCATTTCACAAAAGATGGCTTGGAATGAATGGAAAGGACTAAATAAAAACAACAGTTAGATATGAACAAATACATGGACATAGAAAAAACAATTTGAATATAAATGTTTAGGGCATTAACGTTAACTAATTTGCACCCACTTGAACCCATACACTAAATGTGACCTAACCACCCTAAGGCCACCAAATTAACTCCACCACAGCCATTAGTTGGACTTAGTGAC
>NW_018245346.1:50460-51284 GCF_001263595.1 Phalaenopsis equestris
GCACTTAACCAAAATCAAACCTAGAGGCCAGCTCATCCAAATCAAACTATGGAGCTCCTCTGCTCTCGACCTAAGCACAACAATGCTCCCAAGCTTATGCCCTGAGAGCCACCCCATGACCATTTTTTATAAAAACTCACCTCCCAAGGCCATGGGAGGTGTGATGAAATTTCCATAGAAAGGTCTCTCCAAACTTTACACAGAGCTTCCCTAAGATCCCCTCAGTGCATTCCAACCATTTTTCCTCATCCATTCCCATTGCTGGAGCACAATTTTGAGCTCGAAACCCTGCTAGAAACTAGGACAAAGCCCAATACACCTCCACACTCCACCAAACTTCAATTACTTGTGCTCACACCTTCACAAGAGTGAAATAAGCCAAAGCCCCATAAAACCCCCCTTCCACAGAGCCTCTACCATAGCTGTAGACCAACACCCGAATCCGGTCGTTATCGAATTCATACCTAAGTCTTACACCAAGACCAGTGACTCAATCCCTAGCCTCCTTGGACCCCAACGAACGTGCCGAGCACCTATGATTGAAGCCTCCCTTCTCAGAGCAAAGGTATAAAATCCTCTTCCTGCCGAGCTCATTTTGATTCCCCATTTACTTAGGCTTGATTTTATGGTACATTAATCATATGGATCTGTTTGTCTCACTTAGACGAGTCCATAGGATCAAACCTGAGGTTATTTGGTTGAGTCTAATCTTAAGGTTTTAGTGTGGACTGGCACGGGGTCATTCCATCGGGGACTATGACGGGGAGTCGTTCGATCAAGCGTGCATCAAATGGACAGGGGAGATCGCGCCGGGGAGCCCTTCA
>NW_018245346.1:51394-52120 GCF_001263595.1 Phalaenopsis equestris
AAATATAATAAAAATATCCTCTTGCTCAGTGAATAGAGGAAAATAATGTGGAATAAATTTCAAGTCCATTTGATGCATATTTTATTTTTAATTAATTAAACACTATTTTAAATTATTTGATTCTCCATGCATATTGACACATCACCTTGGCTTGAAATTTTGACATGTTGTAGCCTCTGTAAGGAGAAATATTCTCTGATTTTTCCAAAGTCAGTGGAGGTCCCTACATAGAGATCCATATTTTTCAAGTTTTCTCACATCATTTGCTTGAAATAATCATGGAAATTAGCATATTGATTATAAAATCCTAAGAAAATTTTGGAAGGTCCACCATGACTTGGGAAACCTTTGGAAATAATTTCATTGGTCTGGTCAAGTATTTCATGGGTCAAGTCATTTAAAATGCACTTAAATTTTTCAAATACTCAAACACTAAGATAATTAATTTTTGAAAATTTAAAAATTTACATGACTTGATTTTTTATCTCCACTGTGATTTAAGATCCAGAGAACTCATCATAAGAATTTCAAAATATTTTGAGTTAATTTGACAACTTAAATTGATTTTTAAAAATAAATATCACTCTTAACACTTAAATGATTTTTTAAAAATCAAGACATAACTCAAAAAATTATGAAACTTAGTTTTCCGGAGTTATGTCTTGATTTTTAAAAAATCATTTAAGTGTTAAAAGTGATATTTATCTTTAAAAATCAATTTAAGTT
>NW_018245346.1:55005-57012 GCF_001263595.1 Phalaenopsis equestris
ATTTTAAACTATGAAAACTATGGGGTCAGTTTGATTTCATACTCCAACGTCCTTCCGAAGCGGGCGACGAGATTTCGATTCCGATGACCGACAAGCTTCTTACGGGCAACCCCACAAACCATCCTTGAAAAAACGCCGACAGCTTCTGGAGACTCCGCTGGGGACATGTTTTTCTCTCCATATATATCAAGAAATATTATCTTCACACATCGGTAATATGTCCATGTCCCTCCTGGACCAAATTACCCTTCTTTCGTTAACATACTTTACCCATTTCTGTCTTGGGAAAGTACAACTAACTCCTTGGACTTCAAGACTAACTGTTCAACCATCTTTGAACAAAGGGGTTTAGAAGGTGATTAAGGACTCTTTAAATTTTTATGTGGGGTCGGACCCCCAATAGGTGTGTTGTGGGATTAACTTCACCTGGGCATTTTTCTGCCATTAAGTGGGTCCCGCGCTGTGTTCTAAACTTTCTCACAACTCCTTTTCACATTTGTTTTGCTGCTTCGCAAAATAAACCAAATCGTGTTGTGCTACGCGCCACTTCAAAATATTAATCAATTTTACACCTTCTTAAATAAAGATGTTAAAATTACCTGTAAATTAAGACCCGCCCGGTCTACAATTAACCTCTACTTTCAGTGCTTGCGCTAAGGATTACGAGGTTTTTGGCCATATAGCTAACCCTAAAACTTTCGGTTTTGAAGCCTGTTGTGATGGCTTACCCAACACTGACCATTTCTTGCAACCTGTCGACAGACCACAACGCCCGTAACGTCACTCCCACCATCAAGTTTGGAGCCGGATTTGAAGACCTCGAGGTTATCCTCGGGAAAGCCCCGTTCGTGGTAATGAAGATCGCTGCCCCCCGTCTGCAGAATTCAGTTTGAACTGCCTTCCAGGAGTTCCTTGTCTGCAAGAAGTTAAAGCTGTTGTCGACGCGACACCCGCTAAACCTGCTATCCCCGCTGCTGCTAAGGGGAAGGAAGTGATGATTGTCGAAGATTCAGCTGAAGGATTAACTGATTAACTGTTCCGCCACCCGTGTTTGAAATCGAGTCGAGCTCAAGGACTGTACCACTGACCCGAACTCAAAGGAGGAACCACAATAGGAGAATTCGAAGGGCCATCAAAGTCTAGACTCCTGAAAAAACACCTATTGAGGAGGAGCCTCATCAAGTTGACGAGGTATTACCAGAAATTTACCCACTCCTGCGAGGAAGTAGATTCCATCCTCTGACACATACTGATGGATACGAGAGTATCCGGAAGTCATCTCCTCATGAACATGGTGAGGAGGGAAAAAAATTCAGCCCCATCACCCGAGTTAGTGCAGTCTTCAGAAGGCTTGCTATTAAAGAAGGATGTTCTGTTATTGAATTACTTAAACGAGTGGAACATGCAATTTCCCCTCATATGAAGAATGAAATTTTGAAGGATGTTAAGTCCGCTAGAAAATCTCGTAGGTCGACTATAGAGTCACCTACCTGTGTTCCCGTCTTGCTCCATTTAGGAAACCGAGTTGATACTGCTATGGTCACCACCGATCATACCACCACCAAGACCTCAGGTCGCCGACCGATTAAGTCAAGACTGGTTCCGAGAAGTTTACCCGTTATCCCTTGTCGACCTCATTTTTGGTTGAGATTTAGTTTGTCCTTTTTAGTAGCCTAGGGTCTAGCCATAGGACTTTTCCTGTTGACTATTCCTAGAAGACTAGACTTGAAACCCTCACCATTAGAAATTCTACCCTTCTCTTCTCAACTTGAAGTTCCAAATATTGGTCTTAACCTCTAAGTACTTAGTAGGTGGGATCACTGTGAGGGAAACTCAGGATGAGTCACCCTTTGGTTTGCTGGACCTTAGGGTTGGTCTTGGGTGTTGGTCTGGGGCTAAGGCACTCGCTAAACTCATCTACACCCCATTCACCCACAACCCTGAGCTCAAATTTCTAACCTAGATCCCTTGATCTTTTGGGATACTCATGTAGATAGTCCCCTAAAT
>NW_018245346.1:57127-58127 GCF_001263595.1 Phalaenopsis equestris
CATCTTGGCCTTTTACCCCTAAAACACACCCAAATTACCAAAATACCCCTCCATAATCCAAAATCCCAAAAATTCCAAAAATTCCCAATAAACCCCAAATATTCCCAATTTCAGTTCTCTCAACTACCATATGACCCAATTTAGCCAATTTGACCATCTTTAACCAAAATCCCCAAATTTCCCTTCAAAGACCCAAATTTCCCCAAATCCAACTCAAATGTCAATCAATTTGATCTCAATTGACCACAATTCCAGTCCTAAACTCAAATCCACTTTTGGTAAGACCAAAATAAACAAAATCCAAGATCAATTGATCCATATTTTGTTGGACCAAACCCCAATTTTGACCATATGACTTGATCTCACCAAATTGAACCCATAGCCTCATCATTTGGCCTCAATTAATGTTGAAAATTCTCTATAAAATTCATATACATCAAAATCAACAATTAATTGACCTTTGTGGAGCCTCATATCCATTTGATTTTGGCCTAAATCCAAAATTCCCAAATTTAGTCCCAAATTAGCTAAGTCCCCAAAATTCACCCAATTGATTGCCTTAACCCCAAAATTGGCATCCAATTCATATTGAAAACTCTTCATGAGGTCCCCATTGACTATTTACAATAATCAATTTGGACTTAGCCCAAGGCTAACCCAAGCTAGACCCAAGCCTAGCCCAACATGACCAAATGATTAAAATAAAAATTCCCTCAAATTGACCCTTCAATTGAACTCAAAACCACTTCCATTCTTCACCAAAGTTGTTCCTTTTGATCATATACACCAAATGAAACATTTATTTGTGCCGATTGGCATGGTTAACCTAGCCCAAACCTCAGACTTGGTCATTTGCACCCACATGGACCCATGCAGTAAATGTGACCTAACCACCCTAAAGTCACCAAATTAACTCCACCACAACCATTAGTTGGACTTAGTGACCAGTCCAAACACCATGAAACCACCTAAATCAAGCCATGGAACAAAGGTCCCCCAA
>NW_018245346.1:58685-59075 GCF_001263595.1 Phalaenopsis equestris
ACAGAGCCCAATACACCTCCACACTCCACCAAACTTCAATTACTTGTGCCTACACCTTCACAAGAGTGAAGGAAGCCAAAGCCCCATCAAATCCCCCTTCCACTGAGCCTCTACCATAGCTCTAGACCAACACCCAAATCCGGCCGAGATTGAATTCATACCTAGGCCTTACACCAAGGACAGAAACTCAATCCCTAGCCTCCTTGGACCCCAACGAACATGACGAGTACCTCTGATCGAAGCCTCCCTCCTCAGAGTAATGGTATAAAACTCCTCCTCCTCCCGAGCTTATTTTGATTCCCCATTTACTTAAGCTTAATTTTATGGCATCTTAACCGTATGGATGTGTTCGTGGCACTTAGACAAGTCCATAGGATCAAACCCAAAGTG
>NW_018245347.1:0-332 GCF_001263595.1 Phalaenopsis equestris
TAAGGAATTATTTACACTTACTCCATCAACATGAGAATTGCAGTTTTCAAATATAGAGAAGAGTCTAATTTTCAAATATAGAGAACAGTATAATGTAATGAGGAAAGCTACATATAAACTAAACTGGAAACAACTTAATACACCAGATCAAAAAGTAAAGACCAAGTAATTCTGGGTACAAGAATGTAGAAAAAAATCAAAGAACACGGCAGACCATGGGGACACAGCCTCGCAAATTCCACAATATACTATACATAATGTTTACCATTTAAAAGCCGTCGGGAATGTCGAATGAAATAAAGCAAAAAAATGTGGGGAACAAGCTCAGTAAG
>NW_018245348.1:0-2563 GCF_001263595.1 Phalaenopsis equestris
AAACCCCACACCAAAAATAGTGCCGACAGGCAGCAATGGCTTGAAGTTAGTGGTATGGCACAATAATGGTGGCGTGACGTCGGTCGAGTGAAGTTGGCGATGGTGGAGGCCGGGCACCGGTGTCCTATGGCGGCAGTGGCCAAGCAAAAATGGTCTAATGGTGGCAAGGAATAGACAGCGGTGACCTGGCTGCAGTGATGTTTGTGTCCGGGCGACAGTGGTCCCTCGACAACAGCAGGTAAACAATGATGGCCCAGTGGCGATGAATGTCGGGCAATTATTGTATGGCAGTGATGCCGACAGCTCAAAATTGATGGTTTGCCTATGGCGGTTGCTGCCTAATGACAGTGATAGTGACACTGGCAACAATTGGGATGCGGTGGTCCAACAATTGTAGCAGCCTGATGACAGTGACAGTGGCAAACCAATGACGTGGCCTTGTGGCGGCGGAGCTTGAGAATCCTCAAGAACTTGAAGCCCCCTTCATCCATCTCATCTAGGCCTCATTCTCATCTCATGAAGAGCGTGATGGTCTATTTATAGATTTAGGAGTGACATAGTTACTAAATATTACATGAATCAATACCATTCCATCGGATGACCTTGAGTGATTCCCTCGATCAAATAATATTTTATGGGCATTTGAGCATTTGAGTGTCTTAGTGAAGTTACAATTAGGCAATATTGGGCTCGTTGGATTTGTCTGATTTTACCATAGGATTGTTGGATTTGAAGATCATTTGATGCCACAAAATATGTCATAAGGTTTCCTCTTATGCTTTGAGTGCATGATCTGAGCACACTTGGACTTAGATTAGATCATTTTTTATGTCATCTCATTTGTCTGTACCTTCATTTGAATTAGAGTACATGTAGTTCCTGATTTGAATTTTGAAGCTTTTAGTCCAAATGTACGTCAACATTCGTGTGTGAAAGAGAAAAATTTTTGAGGATATATTAAGAAAATATCATATCAAACATATAGCCGCTCATGAAAAATTAAGAGATTGTTTGAGAAATTTTTTTTTTATTATTTTTGGTTTTTTAAAAACATATAAATTTGTTTGATTTTTTTTATGTATATGCTAAACAAGTAAAAAGTTATTTAGGATTTTTTTTAAATAAATAAGTTTTATTTCAAATTCAAATATAAATAAAATAAACAAATAAAAATAAAAGTGATACCAAAAGCCTCACAATAATTCTCCTAGTATATCAATAAATAACATTATTCTATACCATTTTGATATCTTTCCCTTCTTTTATATAAATAAATTTGAGAAGATGTATCAATTCAACATTTAATGTTCTCCTAATCTTACACAAATTTGACAAGTCATTCATTTATTTTTGTACTTTTTTGTAATATAAATAAATAAATATCAATTTATCATTAATTGAATTATGCTCAATTTTTCTTATCATTTAAGGAGGTCAAATATGTCACAAACTCAAAATTCACTCCTTTTTTTCTTATCATGGAAGCATAATTGCATTCATTGCACAAATAATCATGCATTTGAATAAAACAAATGTGAACACCATCACAAAAACTTGAATCAAACTCTTATAAAATGATAGTGTTAATGATATTTTTATGTAATGTTAAAGATTCTAGTTGTATATATATATATATATATGTAAATATGAATGTTTAAGTGTTACTATGCAAATACATAATAGTTATTTGGTTTATATGAAAATGTTCTTTATTATTATTATTATATTAGTATATTTCTAATGTAGTATATTAATATATTATTATTATTAATTTATTATATATTATAATTTATAAAATTTAATTTTTTTTAAATATCATAAATTATATATATAATTATTTTAAATTATTTTATATTCGAACAATAACGATTCGAACACGAATGAACGCATCACTGTTCGTATTTGGTTAACTTAACTAACCGAACGAAAAAAATTTATTCATGTTTGTCTTGTTTATTTATTGAATGAATCGAACACGAACTCATTGAGGAACAGAACACAAACTGTTCGCGAACAACGAGCTTTTTTTGACAGATAAGATTCGAATTCAAATATACCAACAGCTAACTTTATAAAATTAAATGTATAGGAAGATTTACATACATACCACTCAATTAATATATTCTTATGTATTTACATATCTAACATTTAAATTTAAATTTTTACAAACCTACCACATTACTAATATGAAATGGTTCATTTCACTTTTTTTAAAGTGAAAATTATGGGTGGTAAATATAAAAAGTGAAGAATAGGAGAGTTAGATATTTAAATACATAAAGATTTCGTGGTATTTATGTAAATGCTCCAAGTATATATAGACATGCCCGCCATCCACTCCAGTGTTCCCCCTTCTCTCCCAGCTTTTAAAGCTCCAATGCGAGCAATGCACTCTTCAGCTCCTGCTTGGAGTTCTTTCTCACTCTCCCATTTTAGATTTTGATTCAGTACTCCTGGATTTCTCTTGATCGAAATTTTTATTTTTATTTATTTATTTTTTTTTTGCTTCTTGTCTCTGTTCCAAATCCCTACTTCTATGAAGAAGTTTCAATTCTTTGTTTTT
>NW_018245349.1:0-2133 GCF_001263595.1 Phalaenopsis equestris
TGATCATGATTTTCATATTCAATCTTTTACTGATGATGATATTAAAAATGCTTTAATTTTTATTGATTCTAATAAAACTCCTAGTTTTGACAATTTTACTTTCAAATTTTTTTAGAGATATTTGGCATATTATTGGAAAAGATTGTATTCATGCTACTAAATTTTTTTTCTTCAAACTTATAAATTGCCTAAAAGAATAAATCATACTACACTTGTTATTGTATCTTAAAAATCTGATGCTTTTGCTCTTTCTGATTATATACCTTTATCCTTATGCAATACTTTTTATAAAGTTATTGCTTTACTTTTAGCCAGCAAAATTAAAGTTATTCTTCATAATATTATTAATCTTTCTTAGTCTACTTACATCAAATGTCATGATCTTGCTAATAATATTAATTCTTCTAAGCAATTTTGTGCTTAAATTGATATTACGAAGCTTTTAATGAAGTTAATAGAATTTTATGTCTCATAGAATGGAAACTGTTGGATTCCCTTCTAATTATGTTAATTAGGTTAAAGCTTACACTAATGATGTTCATTTTTTTGTGTCATTACATAGTGAATTAAGAGGACTTTTGGACTCTGTTAAGGATGTCCTCTTTCACCTTATCTTTTTGTTATCATAATAGACTCTCTACTTGTCATGCTTGAGAATAATTTGAATAATAATTAATCTAATATTTCTCATCTTATTTATGTTGATGACATTCTGATTTTTTGTAAAGTTGAAATTCATTATATGAGATTTATAAGCCAAAATATTGAAAGATTCGATAAAGTAACAAGTCTTCATATTAATACTTCTAAATCGGATATGATTGTTTTCTAAAATTGTTGATGTTACTATATAGAATGATATTGCCTCTGCATGTGATTTCAACGTTAAACCTTTTTCTTGAAATTATGTTGGTATTACTATAAAGCATTCTAATTTGTTAATTTCTAATTGTAATATCTTTATTGATAAAATTAACAATTGGTTAGCTGGTAGGAAAAAGAAAACTTTATCTTCCACTAGAAAGTTACAACTTGTTAAATTTACAATTTGGGGTTATTTATATATATACTACTGCCTTCATTCTACTATTATTCCTAAATGTTCAAGAAGAAAAATTTCTATGATTTCAAATTTTCTTCAAAATAATAAAGATTGTAAGAATCACATTATTGCTTTGGATAAATTTGTTATTCCAAAACATTGTGGTGACATCAGTCTTCCTTCTTTGGCTACTATTAATATCATGTGTAAAACCAGAGTTATTTGAAATCATTAGAATAATCATGCTATTTCTTTAAATTGGAATTTTAATCATTATGATTCATTATGAAATTCTTCTGTTTATAAAATCTCTCCTTTTTGGAAGGAAATTCTTAAAGTGGCTAAATGTATAAAACATTCTTTAACTGTTAAAGCCACCTTGAATAGTCAATTTTCTTTCTATTTTTATTCTTAGTTTAATGAGCGGCCTTTAATTGAAAAAATTGATAATATTATTTATAATTATTGTAATCTTCCTTATGATGCTATAATTTGTGATGCTTTAAGAATTAATTTTTTGAATTATGAATTGTTTAGTAATTCTCCTGTTTTTTTAATTAGTGATATATACAATAATTTCAATCTCTCATGGTCTTACTTGTCTTTGGAAGAATGAAGATAAGTATAATAATAAACTTATTCATCATTACTTATATGAAACTTTTCCTAAAATGGATTGGTTTAAACCCATTTAGTTTAAATGGTAAGTTATTAAATATGCCTTCTTTGCTTGGAAGAATATTCACAAAAGTCTATAGACTTGTGATAATATCAATCTTCATGACATCAATATTTATAATGTTTGTGTTCTTTGCTCTAATAATTTAGAGAATCATGATCACCTTTCCTTTGAATGCTCTTTTTCTCATTTTCTGCTTAAAAAATGTGTTCCCTATGGTGACTTTTTCAATGATCCTCTTAATTTTTATCAGATTTTATTATATTCTAATTACCTTTATTTTAAGAAGAGATTTCATCTTCTCTCTTTACAAATCGCTGCTTATTTTATTTAGTATGAAAAGAGTAATATAATTTTTAATAATAAATTTAATTCTATTAACTCAATTATTGTGAATGTTCTTTGGAATATA
>NW_018245350.1:0-425 GCF_001263595.1 Phalaenopsis equestris
TGTCCCCGCTACTAAGGGAAAAGAAATCATAATAATAGTGAATCCGACTGAAGATTTAGATGCATTACATTCAACTTTCGAAATTAGATCAAGTTTGAAGACCATACCATTGGCTCGATCTCAGAGAAGAAACCGCAACAGGAAAGCCCGAAAAGCAACTAAAATTCAGAACCCTGAAAAAAAACCCAATGACTACTGAAGAGAAACCTCATCAGAAGGAAGAAGAATTACCATAAATCTATCCACTGCTGAGAAGAGGCAAATTCTATGCTCTTTTGAATACCGATGGACACGAAAATGTCCAAAACATAGCTGCTACTCTGCCAATCTTTCGTGAACAGAGTAGGGGAAGGAAGAAATTCCATCCCATTTCACAAGTTAGTACAGTTATTCAACAATTGGCTGTCAAAGAAGGTTGTTCAGTC
>NW_018245351.1:0-450 GCF_001263595.1 Phalaenopsis equestris
TCAAAAATATCAAATACCAAATAATAGGCTACTCTAGGATACTATTGAGGTTTCCTTGGCATCATAAGGTGTCCTCTACCGATTCTCATTTTGTCTTTTGTTAACAATTATTCAGCTTTTGAGCTTTCCCATTCAAAAATACTATCCTCAATCATGCAAAACCTAAACTTGGAAATTTCTTGAAGATAAAACCAAAACCTTAATCGATAGTTATCTTAAGTAATTTTGTTTGGTTAATATATAATTAACAATAGAGGTTTTCCCTTATAAGAAGATGAAGACCTCAAAAATAATCTAAACCAATTATAGTATTCAGATTATATAGGGGAAAAAATCTATAAGGTTTAAACCATAGACCAGTGCAGATATCTCCTTCTTTTTTAGTTCGAATAATCAAACCCATTTTGAAAATTATATTTCTACCTCTCGAGTTGGTTTAGTATTTTCAAT
>NW_018245352.1:0-2291 GCF_001263595.1 Phalaenopsis equestris
TATTCAAACTCCCTTAACAATTTCAGTTAATCGAAACTGGCCCATCCTCCAACTGGATGCACTAATACATTCTTTCATGGAGAACTTCACGAAACAGTGTATATGCACCAATAGCCGGGCTATATTGACAAAAATAAACTAAATCATGTGTGTCTACTACAGAAAGCAAGTTACAGACTCAAGCAGTCTCCTCGCAAGTGGTTCACCATGTTCACTAGCAAATTAATATATCTTGGATTGTGCAAAAGTCAAGCTGAGCATAATACTAATCCTGTCTATCTACTATTGTATTTCGATGACATTTTGTGACAGGAAACAACACAAGCACCATCAAAAAAATTCCTTGAAGCACTTCAAGCTGAATTTCTAATGAAGAATATGGGCTCCATTTCTACATTCCTCGGCATCAACAAAAACAACAGTTCAACTGGTCTTTTTTTTAGCCAAACTCATTATGCATCCACGATACTTCAAAATGCAGGTATAGAAAATTGCAAACCCACACCAAATCCGGTGGCATTATTGCAATCTCTCACAACTGAACTGCAGCAACCAACTCACTTCCTTCGCCAACTCACTTCAATATCACAATCTCATTGGTTTTCTACGATACTTTACACCACAAGGCCGGACATAAACATCGTGGTTAATACGCTCTCTCAACACTTGCAATAACCGTTATGTGTTCTCTTCCAATAACTCAAAAGACTTCTTCAATGCATTCAAGGAACGCAGGATTTTGGACTACCAATTCAGCAAGGACCTCTTCTTCTTCATAGTTAATCTGATTCTAGTTGGGTCAACGATCCATTAGATCGTCATTCTTTCACCAGTTATTATACTATTCTTGGCCAAATTTGATCTCTTGGCAAATCAAGAAACAACCTATTGTCACTCGTTACTCAATCAAAGTAGAATATAGAGCATTTTCAGCAGATGGAACTGATGTCATGTGATCACGACACTTACTTTTGGAACGTCTGGTGAAGGGTGCATCCATAATTACAATTCATTATGACAACACTTGAACTCTTGTAATTGCTACCAATCAAATCTTTCATGCCCGTATTAAACATATCGAACTCGATTATCATTTTATTAGTCCCCAAAGATTTGGTCGTAAAACACATTCCCATAAGTGAATAGCTGGCCGACATATTCACAAAGTCTCTACCAACACCTCATTTTCTCATTCTTCGCGCCAAGCTGACAGTACAACCAAGATGTATCAGCTTGAGGGGGGGATAATAACGAACTTACCTAGGTCTGTGGTAATAAATTCTCCACTAATTATGTCTAGCTTATTACTGTAATACCCTTCCTCTCCAAAATCATCTATTCTGTCTATAAAATACCTGGCATTGTAGCCAGTGAGGGATTAGAGTAAGCTAATTAATAAGATATCATCTTCTCTGCTCCGCTTCTTCTTCTTCTTCTTCTTCATCTGTTTGCTTTCTTCATTCAAACTTTATACACTACAAAACCAATCACGTATCCTCCTCCCCTTAACATAGCTATTGTCGCCATCCCCCCTCAAAAACCCATGCACCTTCTACAATTCCCAAACCACCATCCCAAGTCTCCTTCAAAAGCCCATGCACCCAGCAACCTATCTCCCACACTTCAATCTCTCATTTGCCATCATCATTGATACTTTGTATCGACACTCTTTTGACCAAATGTGGTCACAATGTGTTGGGAATGATGAGGCTCAAAGGATTATGGCTGAGGTCCATGACGACATTTGTTGGTCCCATCAATCGGGTCCTAAGTTGAAAATCAAGATTAAACATCTTGTTATTATTTGTCTATGGTGCCCCTTGATTGTATTGAATATGCCAACCGGTGCTATCAATGTCAGATTTTTAATCTGGCGCTTCACCAACCTCTGAATGCACTGGATCCGATAGCTGCATCGTAGCCTTTCGAGGTCTAGAGCACTAATGTTGTAGAGCCTAATAACCCTCCGTCCTCTCGAGGATATCAATTTATTCTTCCAGCCACGTATTATTTTTCTAAGTGAGCGGAAGCTATCCCATTAAGAGAAGTAAAGGCATATAATGTGTTGCACTTCAAGAATAACATCGTATATAAATTTGGTGTGTCGTGCCACATTATCTTTGATAATGGGTTAACCTTTAAAAACACCAGGATTATTAGATTCGATCGACGCTATCACATTAATTGACGATATTTGACGATCTATTATCCGAGAGAAAATGGTTTGGTTGAGGCTTTTAAGATGGTCTTAGTTAGCCTTATCAAGAAGATTCTTCAAGCCAACAAGAAAG
>NW_018245353.1:0-356 GCF_001263595.1 Phalaenopsis equestris
AACTCAGCTATTGGGGGTTATTAAAAGGTTATTGAAGGTATTAACTTTAATAACATCTCAATAATCTTTCAATGACCTACTAATACATTCCGCGGTTCGGCGCTATCTTTTTTCCTGTGATTCGAGGGTTTCGTGAGGTTATTGAGGGTATCAATCCTAATAACAGTGACATAACTCAGTAATACCCTCCAAATAACCTTCATACGCAAGCAATTTTGTTCGTAAATATTTCTCAAAATTAATGAGGTCTTGCTTAAATCTCTCTCTCTCTCTCTCTCTCTCTCTCTCTCGCCCCCAACATTAAAAGTTCTATTTTCATGGAATATTTTTTCTCTAAATGTATTTTTTTGTAGATG
>NW_018245354.1:0-884 GCF_001263595.1 Phalaenopsis equestris
AAATTTTATAAAATTAGAGTTTGATCTTGTATACTTAACAGATTGGAGTGTATGGTAGCAAAAAAGATAATAATAGGTAGAATAAGAACTTTAAGATGGATGTTTGATAAATATAAAAAAAGGTAAGTGTAAGCAGTGATTATATTAGTGATTTGGTGGGTGGTTTTTAGCACTGATTGAAAACTGGATATTAAATATTCTTAAGTGGTATGGGCATATATCAGTGCAGATTATGCACCAATAAGGTTGATAGAATTTCTCTTATAATGATTTAAGAGTAGGAGGGATGATGAGTGAATAGAATATGCTTAGAAGCTATGTAACGGCTTACATAAATAGGGGTTGAAATTGACATAATGTTCTCTGCCTTTACAGCTCTGTTACTTGAAAGAAGCAACATTTTTAGGACATAGAACAGAATTAATTTATCTTGAAAACCAAAAATTATCATAGTGGTCAATCTGCTTTGTGCAAAATATTTTTTTTTTGGAACATAATTTTTCGAAGAACACAATTCCTAGAAGTGATTTCATACAACCACTTATGGATCGTTGTTAAAAATGCAATGAATTACAAAAATGGTACTTCTTTGCTTCGTGCTACTAAATTCCACACTCCATGTTTCAGATTCTCTTATCTTGATCAAATTTACCTCTGAAATTTTTTTTATTTAGTTGAAAAAAATGTCATTATGAATCAACAGAGGCCATCTTTTTGATACAAACAAAGCTAATTTTTTCACAGAAATTAGGGCAAGGGCAAATAAAATATTTTATTTAACCAATTTCAAATCAAAGCAATACAAACACTACAAAACTCACACTGATACATGAAGATAAACACTTACAGTTCGAGAGGTAGGCAGTCTCTCTCAAATCCTTTAA
>NW_018245355.1:0-354 GCF_001263595.1 Phalaenopsis equestris
ATATGAATATTTTCATGTATAAATAATGACCACCGATCGTTCGCTACCAATCTCCGTCGACCGGCACTGACCGGAACCCCTCTGTCGAAGTTGTAACTTGAAAAACCTGGTAATGTTTCTCCCGTCTGCGGGACAAGTGTTCTCTGTAAAAAACTTTTATTGGATTCTTAAAATCGGGTTAGGGCCCGTTGTTTTTTTTTCCTCACGGATATTTCCACGTAAGAACTTTTGGCATCATTACTTGTTGTTTTTTTTCACCCAAGTGTGAGTTGAATTCTCGTGAAACACTAAGACAATAATCTATTAATATGCCGCCGCAAATTTTCTAGCACGCATAAATTATTTTTATTTTAC
>NW_018245356.1:0-2281 GCF_001263595.1 Phalaenopsis equestris
AGGTCGAGCAGGTTTACTTATGGAAAGGACATATTTTGAGCCAAGAAAATGGATGCGAGGAAAATGGAGGATTACTATCTAGTGTGGCTTCTGCTACAACTTCACAAATGACAGGCAGGAGAATCCGCCTGGGATCCTCAGACACGATCAAGTAGATCCACTATCGTCAATGATAAAGTGAATGATCAAAAGAATGGTCAGATGGAGTATTATGCCTTCTACCTGCATTCCAAATAATTGTATTATCAACATCTACGATGAGGTTGATTGCATTCCTCCACACATTGATCATCATGACTTCGTGAGGCTTTTTATACGGTCTCATTCATAAGTAAAAGTAACATCTTATTTAGGAAAGAAATTGACATCGTCGGCCCTGGTGAGTTCAGAGGCTCTGTGGAGATTCCCCTACCAGTTGGCTTAGTGCTCGTTATTAAAGGAAATAGTGTAGATTTTGCCAAACATTGCATTCCAGGGGTACGACACCGTAGGGTGTCCGTGACCTTCCGCAGCTACCTGCATCCCAAACAGTTGTATCATCAACATGAAGAGGGAGACTGCATACCTCCTCACGTTGATCATCATGATTTTGTAAGACCCTTCTACACGGTCTCATTTCTGAGCAAGAGCAGTATATTATTTGGGAAAGAGATTGACATTGTCGGCCTTGGCTAGCTCAGAGAAACTGTAGAGATTCCGCTGCCAGTTGGTTAAGTTTTAGTTCTGAAAGGAAATGGAGCATTCCAGGGGTATTATTCTGTAGGGTGTCCGTGACCTTCCGTATGATGGATGACAGCAAAGCACCATATGGATTTCAGTCAGACCCGGAACTGGAAGACCTACTACTGTACAAGCTATGAGAGGGTTGTACCTATAAGTACATGTGAAGGGAACTCTTATCCTGGAGCATGGCTTAGAAGGTCTGCTCGATCAGGAGCTCGTCCTACCTGATACAAAGGGTCATAGTTTATTTTTTTTTACAACAACAAGATATGTATCCGATATACTCAGCCTACAATGTGTTCAGGGCATGAAATGTTCTGGATGTATTTCAACATGGACTATATATTGTACCTTTTTAGGCGTTAGCCTATGTTTGATCTGTGACATATTTATTGGAGCAGATTAATGGAAATTTCTCTCAAAAATGTGCCTTTTTGTCAGTCACCCTTTTGTGCGATGGATGGAAGCCACGAACCACGCGTTGGTTCAGAATTTCAATGAACGAAAAATGAAACAACAAACCTTTAACAATAAATAAATTTAAATAAATCTTTTTTAATAAACAACAAAAAATTTCTTTTGAAAATCAACCAACTAAAATTAAAATTTTAAAGACATATTGTGAAAAATTAAATACGATAAAAACAACAAGAAAAAAAATGAATCGTCGAGTGGATTCTCTCATTTTTAGAGTTTCTTACTCTTTGTGCATGCAGCACAACCATCTTTATCTGCATTAACTCTCTTCACATCCCCGCAAAATTTCACATTCTGCACAAAATCTCACAAAACTCTACAAATCTTCTTTAACAAATTCAACCTTTTCACATGACACATTCCTACAAATTCAACATCACAAACTCTCTACACTGTTTTCATATGATTCTTGGAGTCAGAACCCAATTTTTGACTCCCCATATTCAAAATTGGTATAAGACGCCCTTTAATGGAACATGGCATTCTATCGTTATTCTTCGAGGTCGGTCCCTAACTTCTGACTCTCTTTTTAAAAATGATAACTAAAATTCAATTCTCATTTCCAGATTAGTACCTAGATTTTGATTCCTTCACATATTTTTATATTCTATTCACATATTCCCCAAAAATTCACATGTGTGAATCTGCATATTTTCTGCATAAGGACACATATTTTCTTGTTACTTCTTGTGTTGGATATGAGACCTAGTGCTTTCCTTCTCAATGTAACACTTATATTCTCTTGTCACTGCTTGGGTTGGATGTGAGTCCTAACGCTTTCCTTCCTAACGTGACGCACATATATTTTCTTGTTACCTCTTGACTTGGATATGAGTCATAGTGCTTTCCTTCTCAATGTAGCACATATATTCTCTTATCACCGCCCGGGTTGGATGTGAGTCCTAGCACTTTCCTTCCTAACGTGACACACACATATTTTCTTGTTATCTCTTGAGTTGGATATGAGTCCTAGTGCTTTCCTTCTCAATGTAACACATATATTCCCTTGTCATTGCTTGGGTTGGATGTGAGTCTTAATGCTTTCTTTCCTAACGTGACACACACATATTTTCTCATTACC
>NW_018245357.1:0-358 GCF_001263595.1 Phalaenopsis equestris
ATTGAAAAGGACGAAAATGGCTATTAAAGAGTTATAAAACCATGTAGGGTTGGTTGACTTTGGCTAGGACTGCATTTCACTTAAATTTAAGAAATCAAAATTTGTGCACTGGAGCCTAAGCGTCAAGACCCTGCGCGTAAGCGCTGCCTAAACTGAGAGACAGACACCTAAGCGCCGAACTATTCACTTTTAAGTGTCGGTTCACAACCGGTTCGCGAACGGTTTTAAGGGACAAATCGGTTTGAAAACGCCATTATCGCACCTTGTCGTTGCTTTCAACGTCAGGATTTCGCGATTTTGGAGCTAGGGCTTACCCTATTTTAAAAATTTCTTGGTGTTTTGGAGTAAAAATTGCTGA
>NW_018245358.1:0-327 GCF_001263595.1 Phalaenopsis equestris
TCTCTTTCTTTTGAGTTTAGTCAATGCATGGAACTTTGATTGATATTTTTTTAATATAATTATTATTATATGATAATAATTGTAATTATTTTTTCAATGGTCATCCATATCAGGTTGAGTCGTGTTAAAATTTTGCAGATAGATAATATTATAGGTAAACAAATATATTATTAGTATTGATTTTCTTAAAATATTGGCTCAAAAAATTCTAATTAATTTTTTCTTATTGGAAAGATTTAAATTTATTATAATGTATTTTACGATAAATATTATTATGTGCCGAATAATTTGTGGCTATAGAGTGATAATTTAATATCTTAGCGTTGC
>NW_018245359.1:0-480 GCF_001263595.1 Phalaenopsis equestris
AAAATCTATTATTCGCTATTTGTTTCCACCAGGCTGTGACATGGGCAAGCATGGCATTGAGCTCATGAACCTTACTCTTCATGTTACCGCTTCAAACACTGCTCCATAATTTCACTAAGTTGGAGTGCAACAATCTCCTCTTCAAGTTGAGCTTTAAGATTCCCCAAGCTTCTGATTTTATTCTTGCTCCGAAAGAACAAAACCTTGAGGTGAGAGAGTACTTTCATTGCAAGATGTCTCGATTGGGAGACTATTGTAAGATAGGGTGCGGTGCGATGTGTACTCATGGATGTTTGCCACCTTTTATTGGAGAGATCGTGACAATTTTTTTTAGGACTCAGCACGATTAATTTAGAAACACCTACTCCTTCACTAAGGAGGGGAACCACATCGTCCTTCTTCCTTTGGCGGAGTTTGAGATCACCAGTGTCCTTGTCAACAAAACAACCTTGGTGGGACTAGTTTTGGTGAAGATAAAGG
>NW_018245360.1:0-2946 GCF_001263595.1 Phalaenopsis equestris
TTCCTCTCTCTCTCTTCCTCTCTTTCTCTATCTCTACCAAAAGAGTAACAACCAAAAGGGAAAAAGAATTTCTTAAGCCACCTAGTAGAGAAAGAAGATTTGGATTAATTGGAGTAATTCACCTGGGTTTTGCGTTTTCCAATTTATAACCAAGTAAGTAGGCCCATTTAAGGCAACCATAATCCTTAGTTAGCAATTATGCAGAAAGCGGGATTCCAAAGCAGGTGAGGTGAAGTGGGAATGCAGGGAGGAGGAGAAACGCGGACCTTCACGCGGTTATGCGGTTCAACGGAGAGAAAGATGTGCGATTTAGCAAATTAAGCATTAATTAAGCTTTCCTTAATTCATGAATCGTAAAGAAGCGGGAGGAACATGCGGAAAAATCATAATTAGTAATATTAATTACTTTCTAATTGTTGCAGTGGACCAGATCTCCACTAATCCCAACCCTAAACATAATCAATGTTATGAAACTCAGATGGGATTTTAAACAATGCAAAGAAGTAGACGTTCAAATATCAGGAATTCAATTTGCTTTTAAGTGCGCGATAATGGATTTATAAGTATTTTAATATAATTTAAATCATATAATAACAATATTTTTGTACATTTAACTCTTGAACATTTCGATTAACATATGAATCAAAATATTGAGAAACAACATTTTTGCTGAATTTTTAATTTTAATCCTTTATTCTTATTCATGAGATCAATCATATTATAAAGTTTTGATAGAGGAGAAATATATATATATATATATAGATATATATATATACGCCATAAAATAAAAAACCAAGAGACGTTCAATCAGCAAGAACGCAGAATTTTTTCCTTCATCATATTACGAAAGAGATTAATTAATTATTTTATTGTATTAGTATTCCATCTTATGACAAGGATCATTAGTATGGCATCTGAATGTGAAGAATAAAAGTATTACTATCATAATTTAAGCTACATTTTTTTATTCTAAAAATACGTTTTTACTAGGCTGAAGAGAGATAGTAAATGAATGATTTTTGACAAGCATTGCATGCAACAAGACGAGTATTGAATGCATAAGCAGTGTAATCTGTTCAGCCATACCACTTGAGTATAGTTTTCGCCCGAGTCTCCATTTCTCTTCTTGAAATAATCCTTCATGACAAACCATCATCACAGGTAAAAAATACAACAAAAATTTTTCTTACAATGTTGCCGGGTTGCTGATGTGTCAAAGTTGTAATATCAACAACAAATTTACGTGCTGACATGACAAAATCATTGTGATTTTGCCTATTTTAAAAAAAAATATTTTTAAAATATCAATTTAAGAAAATATGTCATTTTTAAATTTTGTCAAACATATTTATAACAGTCAAAACCTTGTAGCAAATATAAATTCAAATTGTTCATCGGTTGCCATCACTCCAAACCGAGAGACAGAACACGAATTTTCCATTCCTTGTTGGCTTTCTTTTTGACGTTGATGTTAGAAGAGACGCAAAATGTTGTGTTAGGACCCACACAGGGAAACACTATTAACGCACTCTTCCCTTTTTAAGCACTTATCCTGAGTTTGAAAACACAATTAAAGGTCTGTTTGGGGCAACTGCAGCTTATTGAATAATCTGCTGATAAACTGATTAAAAATAATCTGCTGATAAGTTTGGTGCAGTGACTATTACAAATTTTTATTTTTTTGGAAAAGCCAGACCACTACCAAAAAGCTGCTACCGCACTAACAATAGGCTTCAATTCCTTATACAAATGAAATTTTGTAGGTTTTATGATTGTGCCTCGGAATGATTAAGGATACTATTTAGATAAATATTATGTTCTTGTTCCAAGAAAAAAAACGATCGGATAATATTTAATCAATTTTAATCACGATGACTTCAAATCTTAACATGGCATTTCTATTTTATTTGAATGACATGAAATTACATGATTCTAATTTAAGATTAATACAATAATAATAATAATAATAAACATTTACATTAAAGTATAATGTAAAATAGCTAAATATTAAGACATTTATATGTTAACAGTAGATTAAGTGCCACAAAAAGTTTGATGTGTGATGAAAATTATTGTCACCCGCTCGAGAGCATTACATGTATTAACATATTTGTGAGCTTACTAAGCGAATTCATCAATCAAATTGTCAGCACCCAAAAACGCTTTGAAAATCTTAAGGACTTCTTAAAAATGTGATAAAAATAAGTTAGTTCTTTAAATAATTGTATTATAAGATTGCAGTAGAAAATCTTAGATGTGAAGGTTTAGGTCAAGATAACTTTTAGATATGCATTCAACTAGCTATTATCTAGTATCCTATTTGAGCTACTTAAAATCCCTCGTAAACGTATCAATATGAAAGACTACGACACCATGCCAGCAAATACCAAAGAGTTTAAGTTGGCCATGAGACTTCGGGTGCGTTTGGGGCGGCGATGCAGTGTCGCGCCGAAGTCTTTCCTGTTTGGAAAAACTGTGTTTTGGCTGCTTTGTCAAAAAACTGCAGATAAAAATTGCGTTTTCCGACCATACCTAATTCCATATGGTAGCAGCTATAAAACTGCGGTCTGACTTTTTCATAAAAAAAAAAAAAATTATAATAGACACCGCAGTTTTTTGAATAACAATTTTTTCTTTAGTCGCTTCACAAATGTTTCTTTAAATAACTACAACTGCCCCAAACAGAATTTGCCTCTCAGTAGAAAATTTACAATGACTTCTTAAAAAAACCTCAAATTCATAATGAAAATTTAGGTTGTTTGAAAGAACTTGTTTATATAATTAATAGTGTCATTTTCATCTATTAGCTTAACACCAAGATAATTTTTGAAAGTGGTGAAACTTAATAGAAGAAACATTTATATAATAAGAAGTGAGAAGTCATCTCTACACCCATGAATATCTGACAATAAAAATGTTATATTTTAGCAATGGAAGTTACATATT
>NW_018245361.1:0-401 GCF_001263595.1 Phalaenopsis equestris
TCAGAAAATGAAATCATCAGGTTTTTTATAATGTTTGTAACAAAGTTTTCGAGGCTCAACAAATAATGGATCAGTTAGAGGCTCAAGATATTGGCTCACCTGCTTTGGTTGAAGTTATGGCCCAAGCACACCTATCTTTTTTGGATGAAATTACATTGGAGGAAAGCCTCCTCCAACATAAAGCAAATGATATCTGATTTATTGCTAGTAATAGAAATACATATTATTTTCATGCTACTTTAAAATATAGAAGGAACATAAAAAATATTATGAAGATGAGAACTATTAATGAAGAAACTTTAACAAATATTGAGGATATTGGTGAAAGTGTTGTACTTTACATTACTGATTTTTATTAGTCTACTTTACAGGTTACCCCTGTTAATTAAACTTTATTTGCT
>NW_018245361.1:1592-2424 GCF_001263595.1 Phalaenopsis equestris
ACATGTCATTGAGTGGTGATTTATTTATTGACTATAGAAAATGAAATCATGCCACTAGGAAATATCACTCTCCGTTACCTTTCATGAATCAAATGTTGGGTAGACTAGTAGAACATCCATATTTTTTCTATTTAGATGGATATTTTAGGTATCATCAGATAATTATTGCCTTTGATGATCAAGATAAGATGACATTCACAAGTCCTTATGTGACTTTTGCTTTTCGAAGAATACCTTTTGAGTTATGTAACACACCAGCTACTTTTCAAAGGTATATGATATTTATTTTTTGTGACCAAAGTGAGAAAGAAATTGAAGTGTTTATGGATGACTTTTCAGCATTGGACCTTCATTTGATTCTTATTTAGTGCATTTGGCGGAAGTGTTGAAGCACTATTAAGAAACCAACATTGTTCTAAATTGGGAGAAGTGTCAATTAAAGGTTTCTAGAGGTATTATTATATTAGGACAAAATATTTGAAAGAGGCATGGAAATAGACCCAGCAAAGATTCAAGTTATTGAGAAACTATCTCCTCCTACCATAGTGATGAGAGTTAGAAGTTCTCTGAGACATGTTGGATTCTATAAATGATATATTAAAGATTTTTCTAAAATTACCAAACCTCTATGCAATCTCTTATAAAAAGATTTTCTATTCAAATTTAACCATGAATGCCTAAATGCCTTTAATTTTTTCAAAGAAAAATTATTCACTGCTCTTATCATAATCTCACCAAATTGGGGGAGACCATTTGAGCTAATGTGTGATGCAAGTGACTCTACTATCAGGGCAAAATCAGGACAATAACACGATAAGATGTTTAGAGTTAT
>NW_018245362.1:0-375 GCF_001263595.1 Phalaenopsis equestris
TCAAACTCACTGTTTGATCTCGTCAAATCGCAACACTTGAAATCGACCTGAGCTAGTGATTGCTTCTATCTCTGCTCCTACTTGCTCATCAGAGACTCGCTTACGTGAGACTTCTCATTTGCTCTGGCCTCTTGGGTGCGCATGCTTGATTCTTGCATGAAGCCTGGCTGCGCTGGCTGCTTAAGCTTGCGAGTTGCACACACAGACCACACTCTGCTTAGCTCCTTCTCTCGATCTTGTCTACTATTTACACACAAGTTCTCTACCTTTGTCCTTTCTCACAACACGGTTCCTCTTTACTAGTGAGCCTTCCTTGTGCACATTTCGTACGCACGAGCTACTTGTTGACGCAGTCCCCTTCGACTTCCTTAGAGT
>NW_018245363.1:0-563 GCF_001263595.1 Phalaenopsis equestris
ATATATATATATAACAATGTCATCAAATATATTACTATATTCAAACTCAAAATAATTCTCTGCTAGCAAGGAAGTGACCCGAGTCCCTTATTCAAGTGGTTTTGCTGTCAAATGGCATCATAAGAAGCGGTTACAACCAAAACACTCTTATCAAATGATTTCACTTTAGAAAAAAAAGCGCTAAAATAGAATATTTATTTTTGCGTCACAAAAAATGTTTCATTTTCCGACGGTGTAGTGATAATTTCTAATCGGGGTTATTTGTGACGACGTAACAACAAAAAATGTCGTCGCGTAAATTTTTTTCCAACGTATTTAATCATTAATGATGCCTTATGTTGTTGGTTAAAAGCAGATGTTAACCGACGACATTATTATTACCCCGATTATGGCAGGGTGCTAACTGACACATTTTTTTTATCTATCAGAAATAATGTAAATTACCAACTGTCTAGGGACGGTTTATGTTTGGGTTATTTGCGATGACATACCAACTAAATTTTCTTCGCTTATTAATAACAATATTGCCGGCAGTTTTTATTATATTATTTACGCAATAAGTC
>NW_018245364.1:0-359 GCF_001263595.1 Phalaenopsis equestris
TTTGGCTGCTCGGAAGGTCTGTTAAAACTTAAAAAGGATCATTTGCAAGTTATCCGACTTTCATCATCCATTCCAACTTTTATGCATTCTTGTTTGTCGACCAAACCAGTGTTCGATCTAGACCCAAAGGGGCCGACCGGCTCTCCCACTGTGGTTTTGTGCCTCCTTTCTATAACGGGATCCAATCTTAAGTATCTAGAGCTTATTTATGTGATTCTTTTGTTTGAGGTTTTCAAGTTTGTGTATTTTGTTTAGGATAGCTGTTGGCGTCCGCTATTTCTCCTTTTAGTGGTTGTATCCGAGAGATTGGGTGTTGCTCTGGCTGTATCTCTCTCCTGAAGTGATGATTATCTTCCCCT
>NW_018245365.1:0-4151 GCF_001263595.1 Phalaenopsis equestris
GTTCCTCTATTTAACATGAAGAATTAAATAGGGTTCAAATTAAGCTGGGTTCGGACAAGCTTCCAATAAGGGCCATCCCCTACAGTTAATTACATCTTAAATGATCGAAGTCACCTAAGAAAACTCTCGATAAAAATCAGGGAATAATATTTTTAGGGAGTTCAAAAGGATAGGACTTTTCAACGAGATCCGACGTAGAGGTGTGAAAGGGGAATAGTTCAAATTTGGAATATTTTGTTGTAGAGTACAATTGAGGAATAACTAGGGGATGTCACAGATCCGACAGAGAACCTTAGTGACTTCCCAAGTTATCCTAATGTTTCAGTTTTGAGGAGAAATATAGGTGTTTCATCCTGCCAATTTTATTTGTTAGGACTTATATTCGTGTGAAACGATCACATGTGAAACGATCACACAAATAGCCTGGAAGATGTGAGGATTTAGGTCATGAAGGACGAAAATCTCGGAATCCTAAGACGAGTTAGGGCTTATATTGTATAGCAAGGCTATACAAAAGCCTAAAGATGAGTTGAGGATTTATATTGCACTAGGCAAACAATCTCAAAATCCTATGGCTTTGGTTGTTTAATTCTAAGAAATGAAATGGTTTAGCTGGGGAAGACATGTTTTGTTGTTGAAGATGGATGTACTGCCCACCATGCTAGTTCCAAGCTCCTTGTCATGACGATTTTAAGTTCTCTAGGGTGTCAAGTTTTGATTTCAAATCAGGTGGCCATATTTTTGTAGTTCTTTAGATATTATGAGACATGTTAAAGTTGATTAGAGCGACACCGATTAGGATCTTACTGTTCCCTTGTTCTGGTACAACTATTTTCTATTGGATTCACTTAGTCTAAATGAATTTACTAAACTTAACTTAATGAGTTCAATAATTTCATTTAAACCGTGGGAAGTCTTGTTAGCAACCGTAGGTTACCTTCTTCAAGGGATTCCTGATCATCCGATAGAGACATCTTAATTTAGTTGTAATTATTATTTTTGTGATGTTTGTGATTAAATTTTGAGTTATTTTATATTTTGAATGTTGTGACGGTGAATTTTATCTTGGTTGATTTTAGTTTTAGTTTTGATTTTGTGGCTATCCTAATAGTTTTGGTTTTCATGTAGGGTCACATTGTTGTTTAGCATGCAAGTTTTATAAGCATAAAAAGTACAGTATGAAATTACAAGAAAGACAACACTGTAAATTATAAAAAGCGTACTTGGTGAGTTTTTTCGTTCTACCACCTAAAACTCAAAATGCATGTGAGAGAATTTTATATAAAGCGTAAAAGTAAGGTTTTAGTGATCTACCCAACCCTAAGTCATATCTTGGTGGCTCCCTATTTATTTGATTAAGGATGATTTTTTGGTTAATCAAAACATATTAAGTTTAGTAAACCTCCGAAATATCCAACAAATATGGTGAAAGAAGCAGGTCCATACTTCCCTCTCATTGCTTGGTGAAAAGTCTCGAGCTCTTTTTAAACTTATTATGTTGTTTAATAACTCATCTTGTAAATACGTTTAATGCTCAATTAACATTGATGTTACAATTATCCCTAAGAGTAGGGTAATTATCACTTATAATTTACTTTGAGGATTATGGGGTGAAGACCCTTAAAGGGGCAAGTTAGTGTTGTAAAAACATTCAACCAACTTTTTAATTTGGGCTTGTTGTGTTTTTAAAGATGTTCAATTTTTACTTTTTAATTATGTTCACATTTTTAATCCTCTTTTAACCAAATTTGATTTAGCCTAGGTCACTATCAAGTCCTTTAGACTTTTGATAGATGTCTTAGTTATATTTTGAAAGAGATTGAATTTTAAGTGATGATGATTCATTTTTTAAAGTCATTTGAACATCAAATAGGGGTGTTAAATTAATGAGTTATCAACACTCAAAATCATACCCCTAAGTCTAGGATCATTTAATTGACTAGACTTCCAAATTTTAATAATTTAAAAAAAATTACAAATTTATCCTTTAATTAATAAAAATGAGATTGGTTTCTACTAATTAATCCCTTGTGTTTCAATCATCCAAGTATGTTAATTTTGATCAAAGATTACCCATTTCCCCTTTCGACTTAAGCCTAAATGTTAATTAAGACCAAATTTCCAAAATTACATTTTTGCCCCTAAGGTTCTAATACTTCATAATTCTTAAAATTTAAAATAAATGACTTTCAAATTTTTATTCCACCTAACTCATGGGTCAATTAAGACATTAGAGGAGAAAATGTGATTTTTCAAATTTTAATTTAATTTATATATTTATTTTAATGCAAGAATAGAATTTTTCAAATAAAATTCTATAACTTGACCAAGGCAAAGCCTAATCACTTGAAATTTTTACAGGAGGTAGAATTATACCAGAGAATTATTGGGACCAAACATCATTATTTTTTTAGTTTTATTTTAATTATTAGAGTTATTTTAATTACTTGAGTATTTATTAATTATAAAATATTTTAAATATGGAAAAATAAGTTTCACATTTTTTATTAAAACTCCCTAAGGTCAATCTCTCTGAGGTAAAGAAACCCAGAGAAACAAATTTCACATTTTTTTGATTTTTCTTTGAATTGTTAGAATTATTTTAGTGAAAATTCATTTTTAGCCTTTAAAAATTAAGCTTCAAAATTCAATATCCTTAATCAGGAAAAATATTACAATTATTACTAAGTGCTTAGGAAACAATTTAGAATATTTTCATGAATTTTATTATTTTTTGTGATTTTTATCATTTTTTTAAATATTTAAATATTAAGGAAAGGCTTAAAAATGGAATTTTTATTTTAATTACAAATTTATTTTTACAAAATTTCTCTGATCATAGAGATAGAAAATTCCTTTGATCTCAGAGAACTCCCTAAACTAATTTTTATAATTTTTTTATTATATTTTAATTTTTAAAAATCATTTTTGTGTTAAAAATGACATTTAACTTAGAAAATTATTTTGAGTTATCAAATGAGCTCCAAATATTTTTAAATTTTTATGGGGAGCTCTCTGAACTTTAGATTACAGTGGAGAATGTTCCCTAACATAGAGGAAACAACATGCCAAAATTCAAATCATTGTGAAATGTCTACATGCATGGGTAATCAAAAGACTCAAAACAGTGTTTAATTAATTAAAAATAAAACATGCATCACATAAACTTCAAATTATTTCCACATTGTTCTCCTCTGTTCACTGAGCAAGAAGGAATTTTTATTTTTTCTTGTGATTTTTCTAAACCAAGATATAGATTTTTGAAGTTAGGGATCATTTTCTGATTTATTTAATTCTCTATTTATCTATTTAAACGCGTGGCACCACCTCATCCTAGGCAACTCGAAACGACGATGTGGCAGCTCCCATTCGTTGTGCTTTCCACCTTGGCATGCCACGCAGCTTGCGGTCCACGCACCGAGAGTTCATCTGGCTAGATCTCATCCACTAATGAGATAAACGTGCGATCAGACAGCTCCCCGTCATCATCCCCAAATAGGGTAACCCGTGACCAATAACACTAAAACCCTAATATCTCACTCATTTCTCCATCAAATGACCTCGGGTTTGATCCTATGGACTCATCTAAGTGTGACAAACACATCCATACGGTAAACATGCCATTAAACTAAACAAAATCAAATGGAGAATCAAAATAGGCTTGGGAAGAGGGGAAGTTATATACTTTTGCTCTGAGAAGGGAAGCTTTAATCATAGGTGCTCGGCACGTTTGTGGAGGTCTAAGGAGGTTAAGGATTGAGCCTCTAGTCCTGGTGAAACTTCTAGACCCAAACTCAATCAAGGCCGAATTTGGTTGTTGTATTGAGCTATCTTAGAGGCTCTGTATGAGGGGGATTTGATAGGCCTTTATCTTAGTTCAGTATGGTGATGGTGTGGGTGAGTTTAATTTGGATTTGGTGCACTTTAGAGGTGTGGTGGAGAATGTCCTGTCTCCGGCAAGGATTTGAGCTCCAAAATTGAACTCCGTCAAGGGGAATTAAGGCAATGGAGTGGTTGGATTGCACTATGGAGGTCTCAAGGAAGCTCATGGAGTAATTTCAGAGGATATCCTTAAGAAATTTTTAGCACCACTTTCATGGCCATGGAGGTGGAGCTTTTATAAAAATGGCTTAGGGTGGCTCTGTGGGCCA
>NW_018245365.1:6837-7925 GCF_001263595.1 Phalaenopsis equestris
GGGGGTGAATTTTATCTTGGTTGACTTTAGTTTTAGTTTTGGTTTTGTGGCTATCCTGATAGTTTTAGTTTTCATGCAGGGTGACATTATTGTTTAGCATGCAGATTTGTATTAACATCAAAAGTACAGTATGAAAATACAAGAAAGATGATGTTGTAAACTGTAAAATCGTACCTGGCGAATCTTCTCGTTCCACCACCTGAAACTCAAAATGCATGTCAGGGCATTTTATATGAAGCATGAAAGTAAAATTTTGGCGACCTACAAACCCTAAGTCATATCTTGGTGGGTCCCTATTAGTTTGATTAAGTATGACTTCATTAAGAAAAGCACATTAAGTTTAGTAGACCTCTGAGGTATCCAATAGGTTAGGAGGAAGAAGCAGGTTCATGCTTCCCTCTTATCACCTGGTGAAAAGCCTTGAGCTCATTTAAACTTGTTATGTTGCTTAATAATTCATCTTATGAATGCTCTAATGATCAATGAACATTTATGTTCTAATTATCCCTAAGAGTAGGGTAATTATCATTTATAATTTAATTTTGAAGATTATGTGAATGAAGACCCTTAAAGGGGGGCAAACTAGTGTCGTTGGAACACTTAGCAAAATTTTAGTCCTAATTGGGCTTGTAAAGGTCTTAAATTTTAGCTATGTTTGCTTTTCTAATCCTCATTTAATCAGTCTTGATTTAACTTAGATCACTACTAGGCCCTTAATTAATTTTGAAAAGGTTAAGTTTTCGGCGATCATGATTCATTATTTGAATTTCATTTGAACATCAAATAGGGGTATTAAATTGATTAATTATTGACTTCAAAAGTCATACCCCTAAGTCCTAGGTTCATTTAATTTTAATAAACTTTCAAATTTTAACAATTTAGAAATTTATTAATTTATCCTTTTAATTAAGAAAGTAAGGTTGGTTTCTACCAATTAATCCCCTTTTTAATTTTAGTCATCCAAACAAGTTGATTAAGATCAGAGGTTGCCCATTTCTCTCATTGAATTAGGACTAAATGTTAATTAAGGCCAAATTCCTACTTACACTTTTCCCTCTAAGGCTCTAACACTTCATAATTTTTCAAAT
>NW_018245366.1:0-383 GCF_001263595.1 Phalaenopsis equestris
ATTCGTAAATAGTGCTTATGAAGCTTATTAATACTCGTAAATATTGTAAATAACTTTTAACATTCCATCTAAACAATATATCTAATATCAATCTGATTTGTCTGAGAAAATGTTCCCAAAAATTTATTGCAGCTCTCATTCATTTAAGGCAAACCAAATCATCTTCTATGCCATGGGAGTTTAATACCAAGTACTTTTCCAATTAGTAGGCTTCTTATAGTTTGGGATTTCCTTAGAAAAAGAACTATTATTAATCAAATTATTTCAGTTATCTTTCCTGAATTCTTCAGATATCAATGTATCTCATATGGATATTATATTTTATTGGTGTATTTACATACAAAACTCGTGTTTACTAACACCTAAATCTTTATATGATTCTA
>NW_018245367.1:0-206 GCF_001263595.1 Phalaenopsis equestris
CTTGTATTTTTGAGCATATATAAAGTCGTTGTCACAACCTCGAAAAGAGAATTGGAATTTAGGTACTGACTTCAAAGGGAACGAATCAGAATTTAGGTACTAACCCCAAAATAATAGTTGAAATTTGGGTATCAACCTCAAAAAGAGAATTAGAATTTAAGTACCAACCTTGAAGGGAGGGAATCAGAATTTAGGTACTAACCCCG
>NW_018245368.1:0-413 GCF_001263595.1 Phalaenopsis equestris
AGCCATAGGATTTGAAAAGCGGTGACTCTTCCTTCATTTTCCCTCATAAAATATGGTTTAGATTTGGTTTTTAGGAGTTATATGGAGAATAAACCACTAAAAACCACCAAAAACCGCCATTTGACACGTTTTAAACTTTTTCAGACCCGCGGCGCATCATGTTCTAGCTCTCTGGAAAGTGGCAATTCATTCGCCAATCTGGTGCATGATGCGCCAGTTCCAAAATTTTTGTCGTTTCAATTTCGATCCTATAAATTCTCAAATTTTCCATAAAATTAGGTAAATAAAGATGCTTCTAAATATTTTATCAAATACATGGACCACATAAAGATGTAAAAATAAATATAAGTAAAATATTTAAAATAAAATAAACTCAATAACTAACTCAACAACGATACATATGGGTTGCCTCC
>NW_018245369.1:0-216 GCF_001263595.1 Phalaenopsis equestris
GGGTCCCCGCTACGATTTATTTTGGTTCCGGCCCAAGGTCGATGCTTAAATTCCGTCGGCTGAGAATCAGTTTTTTGTCCTTTGGCGGTGTGGACCGGGTTCCCACCATGACATATTTTTGTTCCAGCATGGGATAACGCTGAGATCCCGTCAGCTGAGAATCATTTCTCTCCTTTGAACTGCTGTGTGGGCTATACTCCAGCTAGGATTGCCAGG
>NW_018245370.1:0-332 GCF_001263595.1 Phalaenopsis equestris
ATTGTTATATAAAAAGTTATATAATTTTTTTTTAAAGCCATTTCGAGTCAAACACAAGCGAACAAACTGTTGTTCATGTTCGGTTTGTTTACATTTCGAGCATAAAAATTTGTTTGTGTTCTGCTCGTTAGGCTTAACGAACGAGCCGAACACGAGCTGCTTAACGAGTCGAGCACGAGCTGTTCAAGAACAACGAGCCAAATTGACAGCCCTACTCCGGACCAATATTTTCTGTTAAGAGTGAATGATTATTGAAATGATTTGTTTTGTATCAGTGATTGTTAAAGTCAATATTGATGTTTGAATAAAAAACTTGTATGTGATTTTTAACT
>NW_018245371.1:0-769 GCF_001263595.1 Phalaenopsis equestris
GTTGGTTTCCTTGCACCGACTTCAGCGCTATCAGCACCCAGTCTGGCGCCGTTGGCACCCCTACTGTTCTAGACTCTTTCTTTCATGCTTGCAGCATCGACATCCATGCTAGCACCGTCAGCGTTGAGTATTTCTCTCAAAAACACCATTTTGACTCCAAATTCCACTTTTTGCTTCCTTTTTTGCTCCAAGTGTTAAAAATCATCAACCTATAATAAAACATGAAAAATACCTTTCATTAAAGCGCAATATCACCAAAAATGAGTATAAAATATAGGTCCAAAAGTGCAAATATTTTTGTTGCATCAAAATCCCCCAAACTTAAATGTTACTTGTCCTCAAGTAACTCTTTTACTACACAAAAATATGACTTATAGTAAAGAGTTTAACTTCTAAATTTCAATATTTTGGTCTACTAAATATCATAGCATAACTTAAGAAAAATTTAAAATAACTCAAGTTAATCCTAAAGGTATAAGAATATCTAACAGTCAAGTCTAAGATTTCTGATTCTCTATTCTTTTGAAGGAAAATTATAAATTATCATATTAAAGCCACTTAGAATATCCATATGAAAAAGAACTTCATGAAAACTTTACTAGTAAATATGCTAATACCTAAATACAAGTTTAGAGAATGTTGCTAAGCCTTCTTCCTTAAGTTAATTTAAGTGAAGCCAATTTTTTATTAGGCATCTTCTCAAGCTTCTCCTCACATATTTTTCTTTTTTTCTCTCTCTTTTTTTTTCTTTTACTTTTTGCTTTTCTTT
>NW_018245372.1:0-531 GCF_001263595.1 Phalaenopsis equestris
GCTGTTCGTCGTGTTCGGTTCGTTTACACCCCTAGCCAGTATCATTTGCCAGGATGGTGGCGCGTCTCAGACAAATGATCGATAGATCACTCCGAAAGATTCGATCTAACCAAATCAGCTCGGACAAATTTGTAACCTTCCAACTCAGATAAGGAGCCCCTAGCTCAACACAAGCGTAGATAAGGATTTTGATATTAGGCCCTAGATAAGCTCCCCAAGCTGATTCATCTTAAGTGGCTCTCTAAAGCATGAGATCCTCAGCAAATCCAGAATCCACCACAATTTTGATTGAAGGAGCCCTTAGCTCAACAGGACGAGGAGCCTTAGTCCCCTCTCATGAGAATAGTTCCATCAACTGGTTCAAGTCAGAAGTAGTGAAAGAGAGTGTTTCTCCTGTGACCTCTTTTCTCACTGGCAAATGTTGAGAAATAGGCTAAGAGGCACTATTCATCGAAGGGTCAGGTGCAACTCTTTATTTTTCCGACATTTGTACTTCTAGAAGAAAGAGGTCAATAATAGGTTCTTGACTCG
>NW_018245373.1:0-225 GCF_001263595.1 Phalaenopsis equestris
GAAATATATTTAAACATACAAGGTTAAAGGAACATGCCAAGAATTATATGACGAATCCATTTTTTAAGTGGACAATTTTGCTTAAAATATGATTTATTCATATGACTAATGCTATCCTTGCCAAAGAATCCATTTTTAATGGATGAATTTGCTTAAAAGTGACTCATCAATAAAAGTGACTCGTTAATATGACTAATGCTTACTTGCCATTGCTCTTTTCTCACT
>NW_018245374.1:0-2883 GCF_001263595.1 Phalaenopsis equestris
TAATCGAATGAACTAAAGAGATAGATAAGATCATCAGATTAGTGAGAAACATATCAAATTGTTGCAAATAGTCTGCGAAGCTTAAGAATAGCATTGCAGGAAACTACAAGGAGTGGAGTTCATTTCCCACTCATTAATCTTCCTTCAGCCCAACAATCCAAACATTGCAAATCCAGAATTCGATCAAGGAAACAAAAACAAAAGTAATAATCAAATAAACGGATCTTGAAATTGTCAGCAAGAAGGAAGGGAACTACAAAGAAAATAACTTACATAAAACAATGATGGAAAATTGCTAGCGCAAAAAGAACTCCCTTCAAATTATCTTATTCCACTGATCGACGTTGTGGCACCCGATCATTGTTCCCTCCTCCGCCATGGTCGAACCTTTGCTTCTCTGAGAAGGAGTGCTGAAGAAGCAGGGAACGGCTCTGCGAACTCGATCGCGAACGAAGGAAAAAGGAATGTCCAATCTAGGAGGGGCTAAGGCATTGCGATTTGAGGGCAGCGAAATAATTCGGGAGAAAATGCGACAAGGGAACGCGGCCTGCGGAGATGATCCCGCAGGCGACGTTCTTTGCAAAATGAAAACGGCGATTTTCAAAACAGAGATAAAATGTGGATTAGTATGACGGCGTTTTCAAAATGTTGCCCGCTTTTTAAGCTGTCCCAAATTGTCCCTTTATCTTTTATTGGGCCTTGGTGAGAAAAATATTGTACCTCAACCATGACTAATCTTGTTCCGGTTCTGACTGCAAAACTCTACATATGACTAGTATCTCTCCCTCGTCACCCTGAAACTAAAATTCTTCCTCTGGACTATCATTTAACTCGTCGTCTTTTACTTCTTTGACGCCACCTTGATTTGTGAAAGAGAAAACTCAGCTCGTGGGGCATCTGGAGGTTGAATGTCCGTAGCTATGGCACTTGAAACACCTCCTGGCAGGCAGTATACTAGGCGAGCTACCCTTTTTTGGCTTCTTTCCACTCAGATCTATTTTATCACTTCTCTCTCCTGCCTTTACAACTCCTCCTGGGGTGACATTGTCAGTAAGTGTAGCTGCAAGTGATCTGGCATAGCGTGCTTGTGTTGTCTTTCCACTTTCAGTTGTACCACGTTGTTGATAGAAGGCTTCAGGCACCTCAAATACTTAGCTATCGTATACTCCTTTGGCTTAACCAACTCACACTTCATCTGAAATTGGTCAAACTACGTCGCAATCCCTTCCACTAATAGATCTCGCTACTGCAAGTGGTGGAGCCTTAGAAAAATATATTGACAGTAATCAAGTGATAAATATTTTCTTATCATTGACCTCACGCTTTCTCTACCACTGCAAGCTTTCCCACCACATGGAAGTGGTCCTTTTCATCTTGATGACAGCTAGTTTCACCACTTTTTCCTTCTGACACTTCCTGCAGTCATTTGATGAATTCATCTGGATCCATACCTCCATCAAATCCTAGTAGATCCACCTTGATTTCGTAGTCTTGATGTCCTCCAAATGATGTCTCCTCTCAACGCCTCCTTTAATGCTGGATTATGAAATGTTGTGGCTAGTTTTCTTCATCTCTGAAATTCTCTCTATGAAAGGGATTCAGATTCTCATTTCTTTCTCCCTTTCAATTCTCCAAATCCCGATCGAGGATAATCTTCTCCTGGGTCCCGTCATCAATCTCTGCAGGCCTCTATTGAAGGCAACGGATCTTCCATTGTATCTCATCCCGGGTAGAATCTGGCACACAACTCCTTGGTGGCATGTTTAGGGTTTGAAATTTGTGGAAGAGAAAAGAGTATTTGGTGGTAGGAAAGAAAATTTTTGAGTTATGACAGAAGCTAAGAAACCTTAGGATAAAACTAGAATTATGCTAGCTCTGATACCAATAATACCAGAGTTAACCCGAAAACAACAGAACGAAAAATATTATTGTTGAAGCTTCAAAGGAATCACAACATAACAGGAAATCAAGAACACAAAAGCACAGACGCACCCCTTAGGTGAGGACAGGGATGGTGAATCCGATTGGATGGATATAAGGAGGTGGTTTAGCATATAGGATTGTTGGAAGGGGAAAGGGCAGCATGTTTTGGGTTTAGGAAGGTTGGTGGTAGTAGGTGGAGTTAAAGGTGGGGTTGGTCGCAGCGACAGCAGGTGGGGCTGCAGAGAGGATCGCGGTAGCGACTAAAGGTAGAGAACGGTTGGCAGGCGCAGAAACAAGGGAGGAGGGGGGCAGCCTTGACAAGAGAAAAATTCTGGATGCAGAAATATGAAATCATAAACAATCAAAAACTAAACCCTAAGCAAACAAATAGCAAATATATAACAGTAGATAAAAGAGTAAGAGGAAGCCCCTCCCCCTTAGGTGGCAAAGTAAGGCCCCTAGTGAACCGGTCGGCTGGCCCTCAGTTGCTTCTGGTTGAACTGGTCGGTTTAGCTCTCCTCCGCAGGTACGTCACCGTCCCACGGTAGATAAGCCCCGCGTCATGAAGTGATCAGATTTTGTTGTTTATTTAAATTTTATATTGATTTGCAAGCAATTATTTTTAAAAACATATTAGAATATAATTCCTGTTCCTGGAAAAGCCAATTATCTTTTTCTAAAACATTTCTCATGCTTGCGATACTCTAGTAAGTTCATCATTAGCCACTAAACATACAAAGAGCTCTCTGCTTTTATTAGGTTCGAGTTCTCTTTGTTTTATTTAATACAGTTTCATGATCAGGAATGGTGGTCAAGAGTTGCAACAACCTGCAATAATGGAAATAAAATTTCTATCATCCGTATGCTTTGATAAGGGCATAATGGAAAAGCTCACATGCCGGTGATCCAAAAGAGAGCAAGGTTATTTATATAAAAATTTGCCAACTAAGCAAGGTTATT
>NW_018245375.1:0-320 GCF_001263595.1 Phalaenopsis equestris
AAGTAAGGTAATGGTGAGAGTAGATGAGCAGAAGAAGTAGATGGTTATCAAAGTTGTGGTTAATGATGAGTTCTAAAGAAATAGTTAGCCACCCTTGTGTCGATTTGTGGGTATTGTAAATTCTACTTAAAGTTGTTGTATGGAATGTAACATATTTTTTGTTGTGAAGAAATTATAAGAATTGGACTGGAAGGGTCGAAATGATAGAGGTGTTTAGTTTTCTCTTCAGAGAGAATGACTAATTTATCATTACCCTCCACTAAATTTTGGTGAGTTTTGTGATTAATCTTAATTTTTTGTTTTTAGTGATTATGTTGGTG
>NW_018245376.1:0-14072 GCF_001263595.1 Phalaenopsis equestris
CAGGCTATTTGTGTGATCATTTCACATGAATGTCAGCCCTAACTAATAAAATTGGCAGGATGAAACACCTAAATATTTCTCCTCAAAATTGAAGCCAAACATTAGGATAGCTTGGGAAGTCACCTAGGTTCTCCTCTAGATCCATGACATCCCCTAGTTCTTCTTCCTTTGGATTCTACGATAAACTTTTCCAAATTTAAATCAATCCCCTTTCACACCTTTACATCCGATTTTGTTGAAGAGTCCCACCCTTTGAAATTCCTTGAAGATAATTTTTCTTGATTTTTATCGAGAGTCTTCTTAAGTGACTTTGGTCATTTAAGATGTAATTAACTATAAGGGCTTGCCCTTATAGGAAGCATGTCCAAACCCAGCTTAATATAAACCCTATTTAATCCTTTATATTAAATAGGGGAACTTGTCGGCAAATACAAAGGTTTCACAGACCAAACGGACGTCATACTTTTCTTAGTTTATTTGATCGAGGCTCATCCTCAATTCTTGTTTATCCTTCAGGATAGATACATGATTTGAGGTACAGTGCTATTTCATTTTAAACTATGAAAAATATGAGGTCGGTTTGATTTCATACTTCAACATCCCTTCAACATCCTTCCGATCCGAAGCGGGCGACGGTATTTCGATTCCAGTGACCGACAGCTTCTTACGGGCAACCCCACAAATCACCCAAAATAATGCCAACAAGGATGCTACGGATTTAATCAGGTTATTATTAGAATACAAGGATTGCTTCGCTTGGAGCTATGATGAAATGTCGGGACTTACTTCAGAAGTTGCAGTTCATAAGCTGGGAGTGGACAAGAGTATGACCCCAGTAAAACAAGCTCCCAGAAGAATGCGACTCGAAATAGAGCAACAAGTCATCGCCAAGGTGAAGAAGTTGATAGACACTAACTTCATGCGGGAGGAGCAATACCCCACATGGCTAGCCAACGTTGTACCAGTTAAGAAGAAGAATTAACAAATTTGAGTATGTGTTGAGTTTAGAGATTTAAATAAAGCATGCCCAAAGGATGAATTCCCACTACCGATACCATAGTTAATGATGGACATTGCATCAACACATGAAATTTTCTCCTTTATGGATGGATCGTCGGGATACAACCAAAATAGTTATAATCAGATCAAGATGGCTCTAGAAGATGCAACACTTACAGCTTTCAGGACGCCCATTGAAATTTTTTGCTACATAATGATGTCGTTTGGGTAGAAGAACGCTGGAGCAACTTAACAACAAGCTATGATGAAAATCTTTGATGACCTCATTCACAACCAAATGGAGTGTTATGTGGATGATCTGTTTGTCAAAAGCAAGCAGCGAATGGATCACTGGTATGATTTGAGGATCATGTTTGAACGATTATGAAAATATAATCTTAAGATGAATCCCTTAAAATGCGCCTTCAGCGTTACTTCTGGGAAATTTTTAGGATTCGTTGTCCGTTATCGGGGAATCAAGATTGACCCAGATAAGATTAAAGCTATCATGGAAATGCCTCCTCCCAAAACCTTGAAACAACTACATTCATTTCAAGGAAAATTGGCATACCTAAGACACTTTATTTCTAATCTCTCAGGTAGGAGTCAGCCCTTCTCGGCATTAAATAAAAAGGACGCTAAATTCGTTTGGGAAGAGAAATGTCAGCGGGCTTTTGAGGGAGTTAAGTAATACTTAATGACATCTCCTGTTTTGGCAGCCCTTTTCCTGGGAAGAGCATTGATAATTTATTATGCAACCTTAGACAACTCTCTCGGAGCCCTGTTAGCTCAGGTTAATGACGATGATAAGGAAGACACACTCTATTGCTTTAGTTGACGTCAAATACCAACGGAGGTAAGGTATCCTCATATTGGGAAGCATTGTCTAGCTTTAATTTTCGCCTCCCAGAAGCTTAGGCATTACATGCTTTCTCATAAGGTCACCCTTATCTCAAAAGTTAATTTGTTGCAGTAATTGATGACCGAACCAACACTTTCCGGATGTTTAGCAAGGTGTTCAATGATTTTATTGCAATTCGATATAACTTTTGTTCCCCTTCATGCTATCAAGGGACAAATTTTAGCAGACTGCTATCAAGGGCATGCTATCAAGGGACAAATTTTAGCAGACTTCCTTGCAGCACACCTACTCCTAGCTGGGTCCCCTCTCAATGATGAGCTACCAGATGAGCAGATATTACAGGTGGAGCAGTCCAGTACTCGACGTTGAGAAATGTACTTTGATGGGGCTTCATCAGCCAGAAAGGATAGAGGATTACAAACAGTCATACCGAGCAAAGCAGGAATTGGCTTGACATTCGTCACGCCGGACCAAGAAAATTTAAGGTTTTCGTACCACTTGATAGAGTCGTGCAAAAATAATGAAGCAGAGTATGAAGCCTTAATTACCGGATTGAAATTGACAATCTCAATGGATATAACAAACATTGTTATTTATGGTGATTCACAACTCGTTATTGAAAAAGTTGTCGGGCAATATAATATCTTAAAACCAAGATTAGCAGAATACCAGCAGTACGCGATGAAGTTGTTAAAAAAGATCCCTAACGTAACTTTATACCGGATTCCTCGTGGGGATAACGCTCATGCCGACGCTCTAGCAAAACTTGATAAGGAAATAGCATGTCCACCGGAGGATTCCATTGACATTACAGTACAAGGACGTCATGTTTTGTCACAGATCGACCTCGATAACTTGCAAAAGCTCAAAAAGGAAGAAGAAATAGTAGCAGCAGTGGCTGACAATTTTAAAGACTGTCGCAGGCCTTTAATAGAATATTCACAAATAGGAAAATTGCCAGAAGACAAATCAGCCGCATATCATATCACGAGAAGAGCCATGTCGTATGCCTTGGTAGATAATTTCCTCTACAAGAGATCATTTGACCACATGTGGCTGAGATGTCTAAGCGCAGCCGAAGCACAGGATATTGTCAAAGAAGTACATGCCAGATTTTGTGGGGCTCACCAGTCAGGGCCGAAAATGAAAATGAAGATTAAGAGACTCGGCTATTATTGGCCAGCAATGTTGATGTATTACATGGATACCACTAGAAAGTGTCACCAGTGCCAGGTGCACGGAGTGGTCTTGCACCAACCTCCGAATGTGTTACACTTAACCGTTGTCTTGTGGCCATTTAATTGTTGGGGCACGGATATAGTGGGTCCGATAGACTCTCCATCTTCGAAGGGACATAAATTTATTCTTGCAGCTACAGATTAATTCTCCAAATGGGCAGAGGCAGTACTGTTACAAGAAGTTACAACACAACACGTTCTTCAATTTTTCAAAAGTCAAATTGTCTACCGCTTCGGTGTTCCTCATAGAGTGATTTCTGACAACGGGTCAATAGATTGGAGGTACTCCACGATTTATTATCCCAGGGCGAATGGTCTGGCCAAAGCCTTCAATAAGATGCTCGTACAGATTTTGAAGAAAATGTTGAACGAGAATAAGAGAGGTTGGAACGAGAAGTTGTTAGAGGCTTTGTGGACCTATCGGATGACGTTCAGAACTCCCACCCAGTGTACACCGTATGCGCTCGTGTATGGGTCTGAGGTCGTACTTTCGTTGGAGATTCAACTGCTGTCACTTAGAATAGTCGTCGCTAATCAAATTACAACAGAAGACAGCGCCAAACTCAAACTTGCAGAATTGGAGAGTCTTGAAGGAAAATGATAAGAAGCGCAGCTGAATATAGAACTTTATCAAGCAAGGATGTTGCAGACTCACGATAAGCTGGTCCACCCTAGAATGTTTAAAATTGGTGATCTCGTACTTGTTCTCAAGAGACATATCCTTGCACGCTGCAAGATAGGTGGGAAGTTCGAACCAACTTGGGAAGGACCATTTGTCGTAGCGAAGGTCTATTCAGGAGGGTCTTACTAGCTAGTGGACTTTCCAGGCGAGAGGCCTATGTTGTCAGTCAATGGACGATATTTAAAGACTTATTATGTAGCTTAACGTTTCTTGAATTAAAACTCTGAAAATAATGTTTGGTTTGAGGAATGACTGTTCGTCTAGTGTCTGTGACTGGGTCCCAAAATTTTGTAATAAAATTAATCTTAATAAAATGGGAATTTGAATTTGCACTTATAAGTTCCTCACTTTAGTTTTGAATTTCGCCAATTTAAGTTAAATAAAATGTTCACACTTGTATAATTCTAAAATCTACTTAATAATGCTTTGTTGTTCTTGTTCGTTTTGGATTTCAGCGTGCTGATATTTTCCTGTATTTTTGCAGGAAAATGTCGGGTTTGAAACTAATCTTCTCTTTTAAAGACGGCTTAAATCTTGCACAGACAAAGAAAAGGCAGGTTTAGGTGGCATTGTGAACTTTGACTTGCACTACGATCAGGTCAATGTTGAATACGAGGGTTCTCTGATGGACATCATCAGCCGCCGGGAGACGGAAGGACTACCGTCACTACTCAAAATTGATGCCAGAGAAGACTCCTCACTAAAGAGGCATAAAGTAGAAAAGATATAGTACCAGAGGAAGAGACAAGCCACTTGCAGTCGATGATCACCACACCGATAGGAGACTTGGTCCGTTGTTTCTGCTGATAGGGTTCCTAACGCGCCACTTAGTAGGACACAATGTCGAAATTCCAACCGCCTCAAACACAGAGCCTTTGTTCGCTTGGAGAGAAGACGTGCAAGGGAAGCAGAGACGACACTTACCCCGACCCGATTCATGAGGAGAAGGTCTGTCTACGACCCCAGCTTAAGAAAGACTTCCACCAGTCTGCCGGTCACAAAAGGCAAGCTAGGGTTTGTTGTGGAGTCTACACAGTCGGAGGTCCTTGATGCGCTTTACCTAGGATGTCTGATGTGTAATTAAGAAATCCCGAGGCGGACGTCAGCAGTAGGGGTATTTACAGAATGCCCTGAATGTAATGTTCTACGCTTGGAGCATTATAGGACATTTGAAGAATACACCGTTACAAGTGTGAGATTCAGAAGTGTCGAACACCCAGAAGTCAAGCCGTACATTCCACAGTTTGCAGAGACGCCACAGTTTTGGATTCCATCAGAGGTTGAGACAGTGGAGCAGCCCTGACGCGTACAAAGGATTCCTACGATTGAGCTTAAAAGAATGAGCAGAGTCTGAAAACAGGAATTTGAATTTTACGAGGAGATTCGAGGAAAGTTTGTCAACATCTTAGAGGGTTTGGAATTACATACATGAGTTTTCTCTGAAAGGGATGAGAGGAGAACTCTCGACTGTGTGTTTGATCTATGAAATAAAGGTCGTGCTGGTTTGTTGATGAAGAAAACGTATTCAGAGCCGCAGAAATGGAAGAGAGGCAAGGGAGAAATTACAATGGTTGCTGTTATAACTTCATGGAGGATAGGCTAGGGAATCTCCCAGGTATCCTAAGATATGATGAGGTGGATCCTATGCCTTTCGAGATAAAAAGGATGATCCAAATAATGGTAATGTGGAGTATACTGCCGGCGGATTGTGTTCCAAATAGTTGTATCATCAATATCTATGAGGAGGGAGACTGCATTCCGCCCCACATAGATCACCACGACTTTGTCAGGCCTTTCTGTACAGTGTCTTTCATGAGCAAGAGCAACATTTTATTTGGAAGAGAAATTGACATTGTGTGACCTAGAGAGTTCAGATGATCGATCGAGATTCCGCTGTCCGTGGGTTCAGTTCTGACCTTGAAAGGAAATGGAGCAAACTTGGCAAAGCATTGCATCCCAGGAGTGTTGCATCGCAAGGTTTCTGTAACTTTGAGAAGGATGGATGACAGCAAGGTGCCACATGGATTCCAGGTAGATTTAGAGTTGAAAGGACTACGCACGTACTAGCTGTGAGATGGTTGTACCTCTAGGTATACGTGAAAGGACTTTTTCCCCAGAGCGTGGCTTAGATGGTTAGCTTGATCATGAGCTTACATCAGGAGATAGACAGACATTTGCTACTTTTTGTACTACATCAAAGCAGAGAGGATATGATGTGTGATGCTACGGTTCTTATGTGGATGTACTCAGCATGTTCTTTTAGGCAATTTCAACATGTGATCAGTTGTAGTACATGATTTGGAAGAAGATTTAGTGAAGTTTATTTTGAATTTTAGCATGTTTGTTGAATTGCCTTTCTGTGCGAATGATGAGAAGTCGCATGACCACATTATGGTTCTAAAATATAACAAACAAAGAACAATATGAAGAAAATTTAATGATATAAGTAAAATCCAAAACTAAAAAAACTATTCAAAAAAATATAAAGATGAAAAAAATCACCAAAATCTAAAAATAAATAAATAAATAACGAACATATAAAGCAATATATATCCTGATAATAAAATGAATGAAAGTAATAAAATGGTAGGTGAATCATTCACGTCTATCTCACATTCCGTATCCTTCACATACATTCCACATTCTCCTCATTTCACAAAATCCTCAGTGATCGTCGTAATCACTACGCCCATTTCCGCACTAGGGACCGTAGGCCTTCACCCTACTCTCACCTTTACACTTGGGACTGTAGACCTCCGTTCTACTCCCTGGGGACTGTAGGCCTCCGTCCTACTCCCACTTTTACTCTTGGGACGGTAGACCTCCGTTCTACTCCCTCGAGACTGTAGGCCTCCGTCCTAATCTCACTTTTACTTGGTATTGTAGACCTCCGTTCTACTCCCTCGGGACTGTAGGCCTCCACCCTACTCTCACCTTTACACTCGGGATCGTAGACCTCCGTTATACTCCCTTGGGACTGTAGGCCTCCGACCTACTCCCACTTTTACTCTTGGGACTGTAGACCTCCGTTCTACTCCCTCAGAACTGTAGCCCTCCGCCCTACTCCCATCTTTACACTTGGGACCGTAGACCTCCGTTCTACTCACCGTAGACCTCCACCCTACTCCCACCTTTACTCTTGGGTTGGTAGACCGCCGTTCTACTCCCTCGGGACCGTAGACCTCCGCTCTACTACCACTTTTACACTCGGGAACGTAGACCTCAGTTCTACTCCCTCGAAACCGTAGGCCTCCGCTCTACTCCCACCTTTACTCTTGGGACGATACACCTCTGTTCTACTCCCTCGGGACTGTAGGCCTTCGCTCTACTCCCACTTTTACTCTTGGGACTGTAGACCTCCGTTCTACTCTTTCAGGACCGTAGGCCTCCACCCTGCTCCCACTTTTACTATTGGGACTGTAGACCTCCGTTCTACTCCCTTGGGATCGTAGGCCTCCGCCCTACTCTCAACTTTACTCTTGGGACTATAGACCTCCATTCTACTCCCTCGAGACCGTAGGCCTCCACCCTACTACCACTTTTACTCTTGGGACTGTAGACCTCCATTCTACTCCCTCAGAACTGTAGCCCTCCGCCCTACTCCCATCTTTTCACTTGGGACCGTAGACCTCCGTTCTACTCACCGTAGACCTCCACCCTACTCCCACCTTTACTCTTGGGTTGGTAGACCGCCGTTCTACTCCCTCGGGACCGTAGACCTCCGCTCTACTACCACTTTTACACTCGGGAACGTAGACCTCAGTTCTACTCCCTCGAAACCGTAGGCCTCCGCTCTACTCCCACCTTTACTCTTGGGACGATACACCTCTGTTCTACTCCCTCGGGACTGTAGGCCTTCGCTCTACTCCCACTTTTACTCTTGGGACTGTAGACCTCCGTTCTACTCTTTCAGGACCGTAGGCCTCCACCCTGCTCCCACTTTTACTATTGGGACTGTAGACCTCCGTTCTACTCCCTTGGGATCGTAGGCCTCCGCCCTACTCTCAACTTTACTCTTGGGACTATAGACCTCCATTCTACTCCCTCGAGACCGTAGGCCTCCACCCTACTACCACTTTTACTCTTGGGACTGTAGACCTCCATTCTACTCCCTCAGGACTGTAGGCCTCTGCCCTACTCCCACCTTTACACTCGGGATCGTAGACCTCCGTTCTAGTCCCTCGGGACCATAGGCCTCCGCCCTACTCCCACCTTTACTGTTAAGACCTTAGACCGCCGTTCTACTCCTTCAGGACCGTAGTCCTCCGCCCTACTCCCACTTTTACACTCGGGACGGTAGACCTCTGTTCTACTCCCTCGGGACCGTAGGCCTCCGCCCTACTCCCATATTTACACTCGGAATCGTAGACCTTCATTCTAGTCCCTCAGGACCGTAGGCCTCCGCCCTACTCTCACCTTTACTCTCAGGACCATAGACCTCCGTTTTACTCCCTCGGGACCGTAGGCCTTCGCCGTACTCACACCTTTACACTCGGGACCATAGACCTCCGTACTACTCCCTCAGGACCGTAGGCCTCCTCCCTACTCCCTTCTCAGCGTTAAATAAAAAATAAATCAAACTCTGACACAAATCCAAAACCTACACTTGAAGCCTGATAATCTGAGGTCCACCTTCTATTCCCCAGCAAAAATAACTGTCATTTGATTCTACGCTTTGTTCTAAGTATGTTTGCTTAGACATTCTTGTTGGTTTTGTTGATCTTTTCGGTCAACACCAATATGTTTGGTGTGCTCGTCCGGCACACCACACCTATTGGGGGTCCACTTTTTGACCTCATTTTTAATGAGGTCTAGTCTTCCTCTTACGATTTAGGATCTAGTCTTAGGGTTCGCCCTTTCGACTATCTTAGAGCCTTAGAAATGAGACCCACCTCATTATAGAAATTCAAACTACCTTTATACTCTTTTGAAGTTCCGCATGTGGTACTTGACCCCTAGCACTTAGGAGGTTTAAACTAACATGAGGGAACTCAAAAGGGAGTCCCTATAGAACCTTTAAGCCTTAGGGTTGCCTCTTGCACAATTTGCACATGCGCGCACACAAACTTCACGATTCGTTTAGTCGACACGATTAAATACCATAATTAACATCGCTTGCACCGTTATCTATTGAGGACTTGAATAAATTTTTGAGACGATCAATTGCGGGTCAAAATTTTAATAAAATTAAATTTTGACGCATTTTTGATCTAATCGGCGATGAGGTTGTCCGAACTACTTTGGATGACGAAATGGACCGCGCAGGTGCGTCTGGAACGTCAATTTTAGCTAAGAGGGACACCCATTTTACTAGGGCGCCGTACACTAATAAATTGCACAAAAATTGATAGTCTTTTTTATATAAATTAAAAAAAATTCTTAAGTTTAAATCTCTAAATCCCTAAATCCCTAAATCCCTAAATCCTTAAACTCACGCACGCCTCCCTTCCTTCCGCACCTCCCTCTCCCGATCGCGAGACCGACCGAGCCCTCTCTCTGATCGTGAAGCCTTGATCGAGGTCCTCCTTCTCTGTGCTTCCGTGCTCTGACAAAGATTCCACCTGATCCCTCCTCTGCCTAAAAGCTTTGCCTCTATCGTCGTCTTCCCCCGCACGACTCTTGTCGCTTCTCTTGGCTTGGCTCATCGCCCAGGTGAGTGCAGGTAACTTCTTCTTCTCCTTTGTGGCTATAAAAACCCCATTTGGGGAGTTCCTTAGGGCTGGCCAAATTTTTGCAAGGGGTGGAGGTGCTGTCAGATTTCTATTTGAATCACTTTGGTTGCCTCGGATTGTTGTTGAGGCTGTTTCTTGCTTCTTCTTGGTTGGCCGAAATTTTAAGGGGAGAAGGGAAGTGCTGCCATTTTCATTCTTTGATCCAAATCATAGGTAAAGGTTGGTTTGTGCTTTGTTTAGGCTAGGTTTTAGCATTCTTATTTGCACCTTTAATGTGCTTAGTGATTTTGATTATTGAAGAAAAAATTCTTCTTTCCTTTCCATGGTTCGATGTTTGGCTTATTCCATGTGAATTTTTTTTTTTTAGTCGTTTGTTACTCTTTTGGTTGGCCAAAATCCATGCTTGGGATGTTTGAGATTTTTATTGTTTTCATATGAAGTTTAAGGACTCTTTCTTGTACCTTTTAGTTTGCTCAACTCTTGGCTTAATTCGTGATAACATGCTCGAAAATCTGAAGTTTACTTAGCCTTTGAACTTGTTTTGTACATGTCTAAAATTTGAAATTTGTTTGTGGTTTTGAGTCCATCTCTACATGTTAAAGTTTGGAAGTTTTGGCTTGACTTGGAAGACACATCCACATGCTAGAAAATCTAAAATTTACGTAGCCTTTGAGCTTGCTTTGTACATGTCTAAAATTTGAAATTTATTTGCAGCTTTGTGTCCATCTCTACATGTTAAAGTTTGGAAGTTTTGGCTTGACTTGGAAGCCACATCCACATGCTAGAAAATCTAAAATTTACGTAGCCTTTGAGCTTGCTTTGTACATGTCTAAAATTTGAAATTTATTTGCAGCTTTGTGTCCATCTCTACATGTTAAAGTTTGGAAGTTTTGGCTTGACTTGGAAGCCACATCCACATGTGAGAAAATCTAAAATTTACTCATGGCTTTGAAGCCTCATTCACATGCTAAAATTTGAAACTTTGGTTTGCATTTTGAAGCCTCTTTCACATGTTAAAGTTAGAAACTTTAGTTTATATCTTAAAGTCACTCTCTCATGGCTTAAGATTGGAAGTTCTAGGTGGTATGATGTACTTCCTTTCTCTATGCTTCTTAAGCTTCAAATACATAATATTTGAAAAGGATGGCTTGCTTACTTTATGTTGTCTAGCATACTTTGAACTTGGGGCTTCACCCTTTTGAAGCATGGGAAAATTAGTTTATCATATGAAATTTTTAGATTTGAAACTTGTCACTTTTGAAACACTCATGAATGAGGCCTTGCAAGCTTGTTTTTCACTCATTTGACTAAGGCGTCATATATATAACATCAAGGCTTCAATTTAGCACATTTTTCGTCTCACTCCATGCTTTAACATTGTTTGAAAGTCGCTGGTTCATATGGAAATGTTTTGATGAACTTATGTGCAAATTGCATGCTTTATGCGAGGCTTTTTGAGGCCTTTCTCATGTGCAAGTTATATGCCTTATATTTGGATTTTTGGAGCTCTTCTTATGTGAAAACTAATGCTTTATGTGTGGCTTTGTTTGGAAGCCTTTCTCATATTCAATTTTCGGATTTGGGAATGACCTTACTTGAAACACTCATGGAAAAGGTCATGTGTTTATTTCTTGCATTTTTATATGGTCATTCATATGCATAACACCTAAGCTTTATTTTTGCACTCTCCACCACTTCTCATGCACAGAAGAGGTGTCTATCAATCTATATTTGCCAAAACGAACATTTTGCACTTGTGAAGTTACACCATATTTATACCTGCTTAAGTATGAAATTTGCGTTTGTAAACTTGTGGAAGTTGGCTCACATTGCTCATATTCCTGTCTTACAAAATTTCTTCACTCTTCTTTTTTATTTATGTTACATATATGCTTGGGATTGGTGGAAACACTGGATGTTGCCATTCATATGCTCGTGTACTTCCATAGTTGTGCAAATTGCAGGTGTTAAAAATTCATTTTTATGTCGTTATGCTGCCCGATTTTTCTCGATCGGGTTCGGCCCTTTTTTTACTTATCTAGGCATGTTGCTTCTTTTTTTTTAACTTTAGATTTCTCATATATATCTCAACTTCTCATTATTATTTTAACTTCACCACTTCACCCACCTCGCATCTTACACCATCTCAGATACTACATTACTTCACATCCCTGCACCATGTTGGGAGAGGTTTAACTCATTTGACACGTATTCTAATTTTTTTTTATATTGAGAAACAACCCACCTCCTTTCCAGAATTATGTTAGGTGGATTGTCTTCTCCTCTCTCTCTCTTCTCCTTGTTCCCCAGTCCCTTGTTTCTCCTTGCTTCTTGGTCTAAATTCCTCAATCGTATAGGACATACGAGTGCGCACGTGTAGCACTCTTGCTATATGTGGGGCCATCAAGCAAGGTTGAAAGTGGAGTGTGTGAGGTTAAGGACGGTGATAAAATTGCATTATAGAGAATCGGGTCCCTTAGAATAGTATCTTTAAACTTAGAGACCCTGGAGAGGGTAGAGTAGGGAATTCTTACAGATACTATTCGCCTAGCCTTGAGGTTTCTAATACTGGCAATCTAAAGTTGCTAGCAGTCCTAGTTCGATTAGAGTATTCAACTTGTGGATCGAATTATTTTTAAAAAAATATTATATATATAATACAAAACTTGTGGATCGAATTATTTAAAAAAAAATAAAAAATATATATATAAATACATTTGAAAAATACAAAATCACTTCAACTACAAAACAACCAACTTACCTACGGCTATTACTTGCATGCAGATCCAGACTGAAATGCATGAAAAAATTTACAAAGGTCCACGGTTGGCCACTCGAGTCGGATTAGGGCTGCCTTCTGCAGAAAGTCGCTCTAGTTGATCTAGTTGTTAGTACTTAAGGTAGTGGTCTACAGCACAGCTATGAGTCCTCCTCACCACCAAGCTTACGGTCCTCTTGAACTTATAGTCCATTCTGGTGTTTTCTTCATTTTTTTTCTTTCTTTCAGATTTTCTACAAGTTTACCTCTATGGATTTATTCGAATTTCCTACGAACTTTATTTTGTTTCAGAATTATTACGGAATGTTCCTTTTCGACTTTTTCTAACTTTTTGATTCTTTTATTTTGTTTCTCTTACACACATTACACACACACCTGTCCAGTGTAGTTTGCTTATTCTATCTTTCAGTGTATATTCTTATGTCAGATGTAAAGTTTACACATTACCACTGCATGATTTCATTGCACATTAACATGCTTTTCTTTTACGCTCTCCCCTAGATTAGAATGCAAGTAGCAGCTTTTAGGTGGTACCCACGATAAATTGGTGACTTCACCTTTTACATTATTTCAATCTTAAACAACTTGAATAACAACTTGAATACTAAATTCAACGCTGTGATGACGAGGAGCTTGGAGCAAATGCGGTGGGCAGCACGGCCATCTTCAATAGCAAAACATGCCCACATTAACAAAACCTTTCCTTAGAATTAAACAACAAGCCATAGGATTTTGAGGTAATCTGCTTAGCGAGACATAAATCCTCACTTTATCTTTTAGGTCTTTGCACAGCCAGACTGTGCAATTTAAGCCCTAACTCGTTCTAGGTTTTGAGGTTATCATCTGATACGACATAAATCCTCATATCTTCCGGGTGACTTGTGTGATTGTGTCACACAAATATAAGCCCTAATTAAATAAAATTGGCAGGATGAAACACCTGAATAATTTCTTCTAGAATTTGAAGTCAAACCATAGGATAGACTAGGAAGTCATCGAGGTTCGCCTCCGGATCTATCACCTCCCATAGTTCTTCCTCATTTGGATTCCTCAAAAAATGTTCTGAATTTGAGCCTTTCCCATTTGACAATCTTTGGTTTGATTTCGTTGAAAAGTCCTATCCTTTTTACCTCTTTGGAGATAGTATTCCCTGATTTTTTATCGAGAGTTTTCTGAAGTGATTGTAGTCATTTAAGATGTAATTAACTATAGGGGCTTGCCCTTATAGGAAATTTTTCCAAACCCAGCATGTTCAAAATGTTCAAAATGTTCCTTCAGTCTCCAATTCAGATGATCCAACATTTTAGAAAAATTCCTAATTGCATGCATAACGTTCTGTACCTCTTTTTTGTCTCTTTAATCCTACTCAAATGTACGTTCAAACTGAGTTAAGACTGAATAAGTGATGAATTCTGGGATGCTTGATCTCAGTACAGTCATATCATTCTCATCTCCCATTTATATAATGTTGCAATAGACTTCTGGATTCATCAGCTCCCAAGGAAGAAGCACTTTCTCCCAACTCTCATAAGATACTTGTGATTGACTGCATAGTAAGAAAGTAGTGGATGGATGTCTCAGTCAAAGTGTTATTGTATCAGTAACAGAGGTCTTAGTTTTCTTGTGAATGGGAAAGTCATCAAGGGAATTCAGGTTGAATTCAGCAGCGGGCTCTTGTATTTCTGGAGCAGCAACTTTTACAACAACAAAAGGAGCCTTCCCGAGGATAACCTCGAGATCTCCAAATCCTGTTCCAAACTTGATGGTAGTAGCAACATTGCGGGCCTCACGGCTTGTTGGCAGGTTGCAGGTGAATGTTAGCGTTGGGTTGGTCATTGCA
>NW_018245376.1:14647-15539 GCF_001263595.1 Phalaenopsis equestris
TATATATATATATATATATAAGTTTAGAAAAATATGAAATCAAGCTGAATCCATATTTTTCATATTTTAAATTAAAAAGCACTATGTCTCAAACCCTTTATCTATCCCAGAGGATAAACACAAGACTTGAGGATGATGCTCGTTCAAATAAACTAAGAAACATATGAAATCCATTTGGTCTGTGAAACCATTTTATTTGCATAAGTTCCCCTATTTAATATGAAGAAAAAAATAGGGTTTATATTAAGATGGGTTCGGAAAAGCTTCCTATAAGGGCAAGCCGCTATAGTTAATTACATCTCAGATGATCAAAGTCACCTAAGAAAACTCTCGAAAAAAATCAGAAAATGTTTTCTTCAAAAAGGTCAAAAGGATAGGAATTTTCAACGAGATCGGACAAAGAGGTGTGAAAGGGGAATGGTTTAAATTTGAAATATTTTGTTATAGAGTCCAAAGGAAGAAAAACTAAGGGATTTCATAGATCCTTAGGACAATCTCGGTGACTTCCTAAGCTATCCTAATGTTTGGTTTGAGTTTTGGAGAGAAATTATTTAAATATTTCATCCTGCCAATTTTATTGTTTATGGCTTACATTCGTTTAAAATGATCACATAAATAGCCTGGAAGATGTGAGGATTCAGGTCGTAACGAACGACAACCCGGAATCCTAAGACAAGTTATGGCTTAGATTGTACAACAGAGCTGTACAAAGGCCTAAAGATGAGTTGAGGATTTATGTTGGACTTGGCAGACAACCTCGAGATTCTATGGCTTGTTGTTTAAAGCTAAGGAAAGATATGTTGTTGTAGATGCTTTTGTTGTTGAAGACAGCCGGGCTGCCCATCATGTAAGCTCCAAGCTCCTTGTTGTAGCAGAGTTCAAGTTTTTCTAG